>NC_134354.1:407799702-408077202 GCF_048569485.1 Anomaloglossus baeobatrachus | reverse complement strand
CTGTTTCCATTTAACCCTTCCTTCAGCCTGTAGGGAAACAGCATTAACCCTAGAGTGGATTTACTTTCTATCATGGAGTGAGCACAACCGGGGCGAGACATACCGGCCGTCATAGATAACCCCGGTCACAGTCTCACATACCCCTCCCCTCAGTTCAAGCGTGCGGGGTTGAACTCCCGCCATCAAACACGGGCCGCGGGACAAGGCATCGGCGTTGACCTGCAACCTACCGGCCCGGTGTTCAACCGTAAACCGGAAGTTCTGCAGAGAAAGGAACCACCGGGTAACCCGGGCATTCCGTTCCTTGGCGGACCTCATCCAGACCAGCGGAGAGTGATCAGTCACCAAGCGAAACTGCCGTCCCAGCAGGTAATAGCGTAGGGACTCCAAGGCCCATTTAATCGCCAGGCACTCCTTCTCCACTACGCTATAATTCCGCTCGGGAGGGGTAAGCTTCCTACTCAAGAAGGTGACGGGGTGTTCCTCCCCCTGAACCACCTGAGACAGCACTGCCCCCAGGCCGACCTCAGAGGCGTCAGTCTGTACTATGAACTCCTTCCGGAAATCAGGGTTGACCAGAACGGGTTGTCCGCACAGGACCCCCTTCAGGGCCCGGAAGGAGTCCTCGGCCTGCGGAGTCCAGCGCACCATGACGGACTTCTTGCCTTTGAGAAGGTCCGTCAAGGGGGCTGATAGTCCCGCAAAATCTCTTACAAACCTCCTGTAGTACCCCACGATACCCAGGAAGGCCCTAACCTGCTTTGTGGTCAGGGGTCTAGGCCACTTCTGGATCGCCTCAACCTTGTTAATTTGGGGCTTTATCACTCCTTGGCCTATCACGTAGCCCAAGTAGCGGGCTTCCGTGAGTCCCAACGCACATTTCTTGGGATTGGCTGTCAATCCGGCTGTTCGAAGCGCGTCCACCACCGCTTGTACCTGTTCCAAGTGGGTCTGCCAATCGGGGCTGTAAATAATGATGTCATCAAGGTACGCTGATGCATACGCCTGGTGGGGTTCCAGCACTAAGTCCATCAACCTCTGGAACGTGGCCGGAGCGCCATGTAACCCAAAAGGCAAGACAACATAGTGGAAGAGACCCTCCGGCGTAACAAAAGCGGTTTTCTCCTTGGCGGACTCCGTCAGTGGCACCTGCCAGTACCCCTTGGTCAGGTCGAGCGTGGTAAAATATCGCGCCTGTCCCAGCCTATCAATCAGCTCATCCACCCGGGGCATGGGGTAGAGATCGAACTTGGATATTTCGTTCAATCTCCGGAAGTCATTGCAGAACCTTAAGGAGCCATCGGGTTTTGGTATTAGGACAATGGGACTAGCCCATTCACTCCGGGATTTTTCGATGACCCCCAGGCGTAGCATTGTCTTCACTTCTTCTGATATGGCTTGTCTTCGAGCCTCCGGCACGCGGTATGACTTCAGGCGTACCTTCAGGTGGGGCTCGGTGACAATGTCATGTCGTATCAGACTGGTCCTACCCGGCAACTCGGAGAAGACATCGGGGTTCTGCTGAACCAGCCGTCTGGCCTCTCGCCTCTGTTGCTTGGTGAGGGCTTCTCCGATCCTTACTTCCGGTTCGTCCTCTCCGGAGGTCGCTGAAGCCGGGAGTGAACGACCCGAAGAGGAGGGAGATGGGGGAAACTCAACCATCAGGCTTTCCCGTTCCTGCCACGGTTTTAATAGGTTGACATGGTATATTTGTTCAGGTTTCCGCCTACCGGGCTGCAATACTTTATAGTTGACCACCCCAACTTTTTCCTTTATCTCGTAGGGGCCTTGCCACTGAGCCAGGAATTTACTCTCCGCCGTGGGGATTAATACCAACACCCGATCCCCGGGTTTAAAGGTCCGCACGGTGGCTTGTCTATTATAGCGGCCGCTTTGCGCGGCCTGAGCCTCCTGTAAATGCTCCTTCACAATTGGCATGACCGCGCTTATGCGGTTCTGCATTCCTAAAATGTGTTCAATCACACTTTTATGGGGGGTGGGCTCTTGCTCCCATGTTTCCTTTGCCAGGTCCAACAATCCCCGGGGATGTCGCCCGTATAACAATTCAAAAGGCGAAAACCCCGTGGATGCCTGTGGCACCTCTCGGATGGCAAACATCAAATAGGGAAGCATCATATCCCAGTCCTTCCCGTCTTTGGAGATCACCCTTTTTAGCATGGTTTTCAGGGTTTTATTGAATCGTTCTACTAACCCATCCGTCTGAGGATGATACACAGACGTACGCAACTGCTTGATCTGGAGTAGCCGGCATAGTTCTTTGGTCACTTTAGACATGAATGGGGTCCCCTGATCCGTAAGGATCTCCTTGGGCAACCCCACCCGGCAGAACACAGAAAACAACTCCCGAGCTATAAGCTTCGCCGCAGTATGTCTGAGAGGTATCGCCTCTGGATACCGGGTGGCATAGTCAACGATCACTAGGATGTGTTGGTGCCCTCGAGCAGACTTTACGAGGGGCCCCACCAGATCCATCCCTATCCGTTCAAAAGGGACTTCTATAATGGGTAACGGCACCAACGGACTGCGAAAGTGGACCAGTGGTTCGGTAAGCTGACACTCCGGGCAGGTTTCGCAGAACCGTTTTACCTCCCCAAAGACCCCGGGCCAATAGAACCGTTGCAATATTCGCTCCTGCGTTTTCTTGACCCCTAGGTGGCCACTCATCAGATGTTTATGAGCCAAGTCGAGGACCCGCCGGCGATACGGCTGGGGCACCACCAACTGCTCCACCCCCACGCCCCGTATTTCATCTACCCGGTAGAGTAAATCCTGTTTAAGAGCGAAATGGGGGTACCTTACCTGGGCACCGGGCAGCTGGGCCACCCCGTCAATTACTAACACCCTATTCCGGGCATGTATTAACGTAGGGTCCTGGAGTTGGGCTGTCCCAAACGCATCCGGGGATGCCTCCAAGTCCGGGATGGGCTCGACCGTCTCAGCCTCTCCTGCCAATACCTCTAGGGGCGACCTATCGGGTTCACATTCTGTCCCTATCATGGGGACCCCTACGGCAGGTGTCCCGGATTCAGGATTGTAGGGCTCAGGCCCCGGACTGACCAATATCGGAGGGGACCTAGGGGTTCCCTTCCATAAAGTCCAAAAATAGGGCAGATCCCGTCCTAGGATCACGTCATAAGGAAGAGTGTTAAGCAGTCCCACCTCATGTTGCACCTGACCGCAAGGTGCTGTGATGGTGACAATCCCCGTGGGATAGTCTCGGCGGTCCCCATGTATGCAAACCACCCCCACGGTACGTCCTGTGGCCTTTACTTTAGCCCTCAAGGTGGATCGCACAAGGGTCACTAAGCTCCCGGAATCCAACAATCCTGTAACCGGACATCCATTCACCTGTATTTGGCACAAGTGGGGCTCAGTCTCTGGGGGAACCAGGTCAGCGGTACACACCACCTGAGCATACATTGAACCCCGCCGGGTAACCCCACAATCCATGGGCTCCGTGGTCAGGGGACACTGGGCTTCCATATGTCCCACCCGCTGGCACCGCCAACATCTAATAGGGAAGGAAACCCCCTTGACAAGTTGTCGTTTAGGGTACATGGCCTTCCGGACCTCAGGAACGGCGGGCGCGGCCTCAGCCAGGATGGTAGCGGACTCCTGTACCGGTGTCGGCGGTGGGTCCTTGGCCCTAGGCTTGGAGGGGCCGGACCGACGGGCGGTACGCAAAGTCTCAGTGTCCCGTATCAAGTCCTGCGTAGCCACATGCCGCTCTACCAGGGACACTAATTGGTCCAGGGTACTCGGGTCACCCTGTCCTACCCACCGTTGAACGGTGACGGGAAAAGTGCGCACAAAACGATCCACTACTACCCTTTCCACCATTTGCGCCGGGCTCAGAGTGTCAGGCTGCAACCACTTTTTTACAAGATGTAATAAGTCATAGGCCTGGGAGCGTACGGGTTTGGCTTCCTCATAGAACCACTGATTTACCCGCTGAGCCCGTACATAGGTATTCACCCCCAACCGAGCCAGTATTTCGGCTTTCAGGGTCACATAGTCAATGGCGTCCTCGGTACCGAGGTCCAGGTACGCTTTTTGGGGTTCCCCTGTCAGATAGGGCGACAATACCTCAGCCCACTGGGGGGTCGGCAGCTTTTCCCGCTCGGCCACCCGCTCAAACACTGCCAGGAACGCTTCCACATCATCCCCCGGGGTCATCTTTTGCAACGCTTGTCTCACCGCTTTCCGGACGCTGCCGTCGTCACCCGGTCCCGGGGTTGTTGCTGCCGGTCCGGCACGGATTGACTTGGCCAGGAGAACCATCTGTTCTTGGTGCCTTTTTTCCTGCAATTTCAAGGATTGCTGGTGCTGTTGCTGCTGTTGCTCCAACGTCCGGAGCAGGTGGGTATTCACCTGTTGTTGCTGTGCATTAGCCTCTTGTTGTTGTGCATTAGCCTGCTGCTGCTGTGCATTAGCCTGAGCCAAATGCCTTAGTATGTCCTCCATGGCGTCGCTGGGTTTGGGCCGTAGTATAGCTGCTTGAATCCAGGACATGTGCTACCGGATCACCAGAAAAGGAAGTACACCTCACCGGGCTGGCATGCCCGCCGATTCTCCACCATATGTGAGGTAGCGCGGTCGGCTGCGCAGCAGAAGACACGGGATCCAGGCATATAGGTTCACAGCACACAGTGTTTAATGTCCAAACAAAAATCCACAGCAATATACATGTCTCTCCAGCAGAGACTCAGGGAGTTGTGATCACTCCCTCACACCCGGCACACCTGCCCCTCGTTCCTGTTTCCATTTAACCCTTCCTTCAGCCTGTAGGGAAACAGCATTAACCCTAGAGTGGATTTACTTTTTATCATGGAGTGAGCACAACCGGGGCGAGACATACCGGCCGTCATAGATAACCCCGGTCACAGTCTCACAATATATATCTGTAAACTCTCACTGTATTAGATAGGCTAGGGTTTTACAGTGACTTTATGCTTCATGACAGCTTAATTCAGATGCGTAGGGTCGCAAAAAGTCAGAACCAATTTGCTTTTTTGTGACTTGGTGAGCTTATAGTACCTTGAGGGATGAAATGTGACCATGTTCACCTACATTACTTTGTGATGTAGCAGCGACATACAGTGATCTTTGACTGTGCGACCTTTGTTGTGGCGAAAGTCACCATGTATTGCCAGGCTTAACCTCCATTGATAGATTATAGAAAAACAGTAATTTTGTTCTGCCTGTGATGTAATTATAGCACAGAAGTTGGAAACAATTGGAGCGAACCAGTATTAGCTTAATGTATGGTCTTTTGATAAGAAAAAGGCCTCATTCAATTGTCTATGTTTCATATACCTATTGTATCCGTATTTTTTTTGGTTACAACTCTTACCAATTATACTCTATGGTGTGATTTACATGTCCGTGCTTTTTCATGGACCATTTGTCCATGTAAAACTTAGTGAGACATGTCTGTTTTTTTCTGGTATCAAGGGTTAATATAATTCTATATCTCCATGAATAGCACGTAGAGCACATGGATAGTATCCATGTGCATTTTTTCAAACATGTTTAAACATGGACGTGTGAATGAGGCCTAATAATGCCACTCTTTACAGATAATGCACTTAAAAATGCTTTATGGTCTAGAAGTACTGTTACTCCTTGTAAAGAGTTACATGCCTGACATGCCAGTGTAAGGAGGTTTATAAGCCAGGCATTGCTGCTCTGGGACATGGCAGTGTAAGGATGCTTACAAGCCATGTAATGCTTCTTTGGGAATGTTTAATTTGTAACAAAAGCATTGCATGGCTTATAAGCCTCCATACACTTGCATGCTAGGCAGGTCACTCTCCACAAGGAGAAACATTACCCAATAAACCCCAGTCAGAAGCCTCTCATACAGTCAAATCAGATTGCATGTTTTGCATTTACGAGGGCTAACGTTTCGAAACACTGTGTCTGTAACTTGAGAATCTTGTTTTGTCTTTAACACTTAATAATATAGCAAGATGCGTTAAAGGATCGATATTGACTTTTAGGATTGCTCCTTCCAATTGGTGTCTCTAGAGTTCAAGTATTCTTCCTCTATGAAGAGAAAAGTGTTTTAGGAATTAAAAAAGAATCAATTTTAATAATTGGTAAAACTTTTCATTATGTGATGATTAACACTAGAAGTCCCAGAGACGGGTCATTTAACATTTCTACCTTTGGAACCCAGAGACGGGTCGAATGACCTGAAGGATTTTAGCTAAGATCCTTTGTTGAGGTGGATCAACACAACTGCCCCCTGCAGATTCATCAGGCAATGGTCACATTTACAAATGAAAGGATGCTAATTGGAGCCATCAGAGTTTTCAATTGTCAGTTTGGACTAAGGTTCATTTGACCCTCTTTCGGGACTTCAGGGGGGAGCTCGAAATTTCTGGGACTTCTAGTGTTAAAAAGAAACTATCATTCCAATTGTGTTTTTATAAAACAATAGAACAAGTGTTAGTAAAGAAAGCCACTGTAATATAAGTCATTACACAGGAAAATTTATCGTTTCCAACTTATCAGACTTTTTCTCTGAATTCACTGCTCAAATCTGTCTTCCATAAAGCAGAGCGGATTTTGAAAATAGCATTGGCCAACTTTAGAGAATGAGCCCCAAAATTCGATTTCCAGTGCATAAAGTAATGCCTATCTAAAATGTTGGAAAGCTTATAATTGCTTGGAAAATACATGTGGGATAGAGTAGAGAGAGAGAATGCTGTTGTCCATATGAGACTACACTCTATAGAACAGAGAGAGGGTTCCAGTGACCATAAGAGATTTCATCCTATGGGTGAGAGAACCCCTCTGACCATAAGAGCTTACACTGTATTTTATAGAAGAAAAAGGAAGAGGACCCTGGTGATCATAAGAGCTTACTTACTATGGGAAATAGAGAGGACTCTGGTGACCATAACAGCTTACACCTTATTGGAGAGAGATAGAGAAAACCCCACTGACCACAAGAGATTGCACATTATAGAAGAGAGATAGAGAAGACCCCGCTAACCACAAGAGCTTACACTCTACAGGAGAGAGATAGAGCGCACCCCACAGACCATAAGAGCTTACACTCTACAGGAGATAGAGAGAAACCACTGACCATAAGATCTTACACTCTACAGAAGAAAGAGACAGGACCCCGCTGACCATAAGAGCTTACACTCTACAGGAGAGAGATAAAAAGGACCCCACTGACCATAAGAGCCTACACTCTACAGGAGAGAGATAAAAAGGACCCCTCTGACCATAAGAGCTTACACTCTACAAGAGAGAGATAGAGTGGACCCCACTGACCATAAAAGCTTATATTCTACAAAAGGTATTCACTGCCTGTTGTGTCTGTGCAATCCTCCCATCAGACCAAGGGTGTGTTTTTAATAAGTACTGGATCCTATCTGACAATAAATATGTAGACTTTAAGTCAAAGAGAGGCATGCAGTAAGTTAGGCTTCTATCAAAGAAAAGTCAGCTTGCTCATTTGATGGGCTCACATGAATTGGCCACTTTAAGCACTATTTACCTTTATTTTCTAAGTATATTCCATATAGCATTAATGCTATTATTTTTATTATTTTTTTTTATTTTTAATTATTTTATTTATTTTTATTTATTATTTTATTTATTATTTTTATTTAATGCAGTTTAAATCTCATATATTATATGTTTGCATATATCTTAGCAATTACAGAGTACTGCTGTATTCTATTTGTATTTCTGCAGGAGAGAGATAGAGATCCCCGCCCGCTGACCATACAAGATTACACTCTACAGGAGAGAGATAGTGAGGACCCCACTGACCATAAGAGCTAACACACTCTACAGGAGAGAGATTGAGAGGACCCCACTGACTATAAGAGTTTATACTCTACAGAACAGAGATAGAGATGACCCCACTGACCATAAGAGATTACACTCTACAGGAGAATGATAGAGAGAACCCTGCTGACCATAAGAGATTACACTCTACAGGGAAGATAGATAGATAGATAGATAGATAGATAGATAGAGAGGACCCCGTTGACCATAAGATCTTAAGGTGGTGTCACACACAGCGACGGCGACAATGACGTCGCTGCTAAGTCACAATTTTCTGTGACATAGCAGCGACGTCCCGTCGCTGTCGCTGTGTGTGACATCCAGCAATGAGCTGGCCCCTGCTGTGAGGTCGCCGCTTGTTGCTGAATGTCCTGCTTCATTTTTTGCTCGTCGCTCTCCCGCTGTGAAGCACACATCGCTGTGTGTGACAGCAAGAGAGCGACGAACTGAAGCGAGCAGGGAGCACGGAGATGGCTTCTGGCAGCCTGCGGTAAGCTGTAACCAAGGTAAATATCAGGTAACCAAGGGAAGCCCTTTCCTTGGTTACCCGATATTTACATTAGTTACCAGCACCGCCGCTCTCACGCTGCCAGTGCCGGTTCCCTGCTGCACACGTAGCATGAGTACATATCAGGTAATTAACCCGATGTGTACTCTGGCTAGGAGAGCAGGGAACAGGGAGCTGGCACTGGCAGCGTGAGAGCGGCAGATGCTAGTAACTAAGGTAAATATTGGGTAACCAAGAGAAGTGCTTTCCTTGGTTACCCGATGTTTATCTTAGTTACCAAGCGCTTCCACGCATTGCTGCTGGCTGGGGGCTGGTCACTGGTCGCTGGTGAGATCTGCCTGTTTGACAGCTCACCATCGACCATGTATCGACGCAGCAGCGATCCTGATAAGGTCAGGTCACCCGTTGTGATTGCTGCTGTGTCTCTATGTGTGACCCCAGCTTTACACTCTACAGGAGAGATAGATAGATAGAGAGGACCCCACTGACCATAAGAGATTACATTCTACAGGAGAGAGATAGAGATGACCCCACTGACCATAAGAGTTTACACTCTACAGGGAACATAGATAGATAGAGAGGACCCCACTGACCATAAGAGATTACACTCTACAGGAGAGAGATAGAGATGACCCCACTGACCATAAGAGTTTACACTCTACAGGGAACATAGATAGATAGAGAGGACCCCGCTGACCATAAGAGTTTACACTCAACAGGAGAGAGAGATAGAGAGGACCCCACTGACCATAAGAGCTTACACTCTACAGGGAAGATAGAGTGGACCCCGCTGAGCATAAGAGATTACACTCTACAGGGAAGATAGATAGATAGATAGAGAGTACCCTGCTGACCATAAGAGATTACAATCTACAGAAGAGAGAAAATTACCCAGTAAAGCTGGGATGAAAAAAATCTCTACCATACAGACTGTTCTCCACTGGGAACCATTGATCTGCGATGGCCCCTGTACTAACCACCGCTGTGTAAAGTATAATAATCTGGAAGATGTCATAACTGCCAGACATTATGGGTAGGCCCTCTCTACAATGCAAAATGACATTAGTCCACACTCTGATGCTTCAACAATGTGGTGCCAGGCGAGGTTTTTTTCATGAAAATCAATTTCATGTAAAAACAGAGGACATTGTTCTACCATACTTGTTGTTTTAGGTTACTTTTCAGAAAAAAACTGTAGAATAAATCATTAAGTGTAGCTGTTGTTTCAAGTAACTTTTAAAAACAAGCTGTCATATGTGTGTACTAGAGATGAGCGAACCAATCGCGGTTCGGCTCGAGGTCGGTTCGCCGAACGGGGTCCCGTTCGAGTTCGGTTCGTCGAACGTTCGACGAACCAAACTCGAACCTATAGGCTATAATGGGAGGCAATCACAAACACATAAAAATGCATTATAAATGTACACAAACAGTTAATAAACATTGCCATAACACTTACCGGTCCTCGCGATCCCTTCTGCACTCTGTCTCCTGCCGCTATTCCATCCGATGAATGCTGAATCCTCCCGGTGACGGCACTGCCAGCAGAGATGCAGGACCTATCGTGACGTCAAAATAGCCATGTGACCAGTCACGTGGCTATTATCTCATTGGCTACAGACTGGTCACATGACTATGACGCGTCATGTAGGACCTGCGAGTGCATCTCTCCGGTACACGGTGCACATATGTGTATTGCCGTGTACCGGCGACATGCTCTAGCACACGGTCGACTCCCCGTTCCGTTAGGGACGGGCTGACACAGCCGGTCATTAATGGAGATCACCGTTGCCATAGCAACGCAGTTAGCGGTGACGTCACCGCTAACCGCGGCTCCGAAAGCACCGTTGCTATGGTAACGCGTCTGTCAGCGTTACCGCTGTTACCGCTGACAGCCAGCACTGATCACTGACGGAGTGAAGGCTGCACGCTGCTTCCCGATTGTAGTGAGGATTGTAGTGAGGATGAGGTTCCCCAGCCCCAAGTGATGAGCTGGTGAACCTCATCCTCACTACAATCGTCACTACTACTACACTAGTGAGGATTGTAGTGAGGATGAGGTTCCCCAGCCCCAAGTGATGAGCTGGTGAACCTCATCCTCACTACAATCGTCACTACTACTACACTAGAAAGAAAGAAGACAGAAGAGCAGGATCGTGGAGGGCTGACAGGGGGTAATAAAGATGGAGTCTCTAATGTGTCTGTGTATTTATTTCTATTAAAGTATTTTTTCTCTGTGTTTTGGTTTTTTTAACCCTTTATTGGAGATTCTTAATGGCCGGGTCAAACGTGCCTGACATTAAGAATCTCTGGCTTAATACTGGCTAGTAAAACAAAGCCAGTATTAACTCATGATTACCCAACAAGCCACCCGGCTCCAGGGCTGTTGGAAGAGTTGGATACAGCGCCAGATGATGGCGCTTCTATGAGAGCGCCATTTTCTGGGATGGCTGCGGACTGAAATCCGCAGCAGAGGCACCCAGAAACCTCGGGCTAACCTGTGCTGCGGATTCCAATCCCCAGCTGCCTAGTTGTACCCGGCTGGACACAAAAATGGGGCGAAGCCCACGTCATTTGTTTTAGAATTATTTCATGAAATAAGTGAAATAATTAAAAAAAAACGGGCTTCCCTATATTTTTGGTTCCCAGCCGGGTACAAATAGGCAACTGGGGGTTGGAGGCAGCCCGTGGCTGCCTGCTGTACCTGGCTAGCATACAAAAATATGGCGAAGCCCACGTCATTTTTTTGGTGGGCAAAAAAATTCTGCATACAGTCCTGGATGTAGTATGCTGAGCCTTGTAGTTCTGCAGCTGCTGTCTGCTCTTCTCCATACAGACAGACAGCAGCTGCAGAACTACAAGGCTCAGCATACTCCATCCAGGACTGTATGCAGAAGTTTTTTGCCCCCTGAAAAAATTATGTGGGCTTCGCCATATTTTTGTATGCTAGCCAGGTACAGCAGGCAGGTATGGCTGTCCCCAACCCCCAGTTGCCTATTTGTACCCGGCTGGGAACCAAAAATAAAGGGAAGCCCTTTTTTCATTATTTCATGAATTTCATGAAATAATTAGAAAACAAATGACGTAGGCTTCGCCCCATTTTTGTGTCCAGCCAGGTACAACTAGGCAGCTGGGGATTGGAATCTGCAGCACAGGTTGGCCTGAGCTTTCTGGGCCCCACTGCTGCAAATTGCAGTCTGCAGCCACCTCAGAAAATGGCATTTTCATAGAAGCGCCATCTTCTGGCGCTGTATCCAACTCTTCCAGCACCTGCCTGCTATACCTGGCTAGCATACAAAAATATGGCGAAGCTCACGTCCTTTTTTTGTAGTTTTTTGGCAAAAAAAATAAAAAAATGCTTCCCTGGATTTTCCATTGCCAGTGAAGGTAACACCAAGCAGTGGGGGTTAGCAGCCAGTAGCTGCTTGGATTACCCTTAGCTAGCAATACAAAAAATGCAGCGGGAGCCCATATATATTTTTTTTAATTATTTATTTAAATAACTAAAAATAAAATGGGCTTCCCTGTATTTTGATTGCTGGACATCACAGTGCTGTAAAAATAAATCTTTAAAAAAATGACGTAGCGCTCCACGGTATTTTTGATTCTCAGCGCAGATAAAGCAGACAGCTATGGGTTGCCACCCCCATCTGCCTGCCGTTACCTTGGTTGGCAATCAAAATACAGGGAAGCCCATTAATTTTTTCTATTTAAAAAATAGTTACAAAAAAAATGACGCTGGGTCAACCCATTTTTGATAGCCAGCTAGGGTAAAGCAGACGGCTGTAGCCTGAAAACCACAGCTGGCAGCTTTACCGTGGTTGGGGATCCAATGTGGAGGTCCCCTCAGGCTCTTTTTTATAATTATTTTATAAATATTAATAATTACACAATAAAAGTAGGGTCCCCCCCAAATTGGATCACCAGCCAAGGTAAAGCGGACAGCTGTGGTCTGGTATTCTCAGGGTGGGAAGGTCCATAGTTATTGGGCCTTCACAGCCTAAAAATAGCAGGCCGCAGGCACCCCAGACGTGGCGCATCCACTAGATGCGCCAATCCTGGCGCTTCACCCCAGCTCATCCCGTGCCCTGGTGCAGTGGCAAACGGGGTAATAAATCGGGTTGATACTAGCTGTAAAGTAACCTGAAATCAAGCCCAGCAGTTTGTGATGTCATGGCGTCTATTAGATACTCAACATCATAAACTGTCAGTACTAACAAAAAAAAAAAAATCGACAAAAGAAATTTATTTGAAAAAAACAGTCCCCAAAACATTTCCTCTTTCACCAATTTATTGTAAGAAAAAAAATAAAGGGGTCCCACGACGACTCTGGACCGTCTAGAATATGGGGGTGAGACACTCAGGGAACGTATCCCCCATTTTCTAGGAGTGCGGACCCTTCATGTGAGGAGTGTGGGTGCAATGAATCTGCACTCACTCTTCTCGGGTCCACAGCAGCAGAGTCCATGTCGTAATGGTTGCTACCAAAGCTGCAATGCCCTGCTCATGAGGTAAGGGCATGCCTAATCAGGAGAACTACTGTAGAGGAATCTCTGCTCACTGGTATATAGGTGCTCAGAGGTAATAATAGATAAATTAGTGAGTAACCTCGGCACTCTAAATCTCCCAGACTAAGTCAGTAAGTCACAACGGATAGTAATGCAAAATCACTCTTTATTGGTCCGTATTAAGAAAAAAATTTTTTTCATAAGCATATATGTTTTTGTCCAAAACAAGTTACAAATGACGTTTCGGCTTGAGCCTTCGTCAGATTGGACTTATCTGCATGTAATCATGAAAAATGACAATAATCAGTATCACATAAGAGTGAGAGAACAATAACATAAACTCGAACAATGTAGAGGTACAATTGGGATGCAGCAAAAAAATTGCAACACAGCAAGAAATGAAACACATGATACAAATGTCATAATACAGTACAAGGACAATATAGTAATGACAAATATGGGGTCAGAGTAGACTTAGACAGCTCTGGTACAAAAGAGATGTCAATCATAAAGTAACATGTGCAGTAGGTGTAGAGCTACAGTATGCATGGCAGAGCTAATGGGTAGACCGACCATAGAAAAAGAACAGAGAAAAAGTGAAGAAAAAGTGGAGAAAAAATGGAGAAAAAATGGAGAAAAAGTGGAGAAAAAGTGGAGAAAAAGTGGAGAAAAAAATGGAGAAAAAGTGGAGAAAAAGTGGAGAAAAAGTGTGGAAAAAGTGGAGAAAAAAATGGAGAAAAAGTGGAGAAAAAGTGGAGAAAAAAATGGAGAAAAAGTGGAGAAAAAGTGGAGAAAAAGTGGAGAATAAGTGGAGAAAAAATGGAGAAAAAAATGGAGAAAAAGTGGAGAAAAAGTGGAGAAAAAGTGGAGAAAAAATGGAGAAAAAGTGGAGAAAAAGTGGAGTAAAAATGGAGAAAAAGTGGAGAAAAAATGGAGAAAAAGTGGAGAAAAAGGGGAGAAAAAATGGAGAAAAAGTGGAGAAAAAGTGGAGAAAAAAATGGAGAAAAAGTGGAGAAAAAGTGGAGAAAAAGTGGAGAATAAGTGGAGAAAAAGTGGAGAAAAAGTGGAGAAAAAGGGGAGAAAAAATGGAGAAAAAGTGGAGAAAAAGTGGAGAAAAAGTGGAGAAAAAGTGGAGAAAAAATGGAGAAAAAGTGGAGAAAAAGTGGAGAAAAAGTGGAGAAAAAATGGAGAAAAAGTGGAGAAAAAATGGAGAAAAGGTGGAGAAAAAGTGGAGAAAAAAAGTGGAGAAAAAATGGAGAAAAAAATGGAGAAAAAGTGGAGAAAAAAATGGAGAAAAAGTGGAGAAAAAGTGGAGAAAAAGTGGAGAAAAAGTGGAGAAAAAATGGAGAAAAAGTGGAGAAAAAGTGGAGTAAAAATGGAGAAAAAGTGGAGAAAAAATGGAGAAAAAGTGGAGAAAAAATGTAGAAAAAGTGGAGAAAAAATGGAGAAAAAGTGGAGCACCCTTTGGTGCCTTTAATGTGGCACCAAGGGGTGCTTAGCTTTGTATTTAGCCAAAAAAATGAAAAAAAAAATGACGTAGGCTTCGCCCCATTTTTGTGTCCAGCCAGGTACAACTAGGCAGCTGGGGATTGGAATCTGCAGCACAGGTTGGCCTGAGCTTTCTGGGCCCCACTGCTGCAAATTGCAGTCTGCAGCCACCTCAGAAAATGGCATTTTCATAGAAGCGCCATCTTCTGGCGCTGTATCCAACTCTTCCAGCACCTGCCTGCTATACCTGGCTAGCATACAAAAATATGGCGAAGCTCACGTCCTTTTTTTGTAGTTTTTTGGCAAAAAAAATAAAAAAATGCTTCCCTGGATTTTCCATTGCCAGTGAAGGTAACACCAAGCAGTGGGGGTTAGCAGCCAGTAGCTGCTTGGATTACCCTTAGCTAGCAATACAAAAAATGCAGCGGGAGCCCATATATATTTTTTTTAATTATTTATTTAAATAACTAAAAATAAAATGGGCTTCCCTGTATTTTGATTGCTGGACATCACAGTGCTGTAAAAATAAATCTTTAAAAAAATGACGTAGCGCTCCACGGTATTTTTGATTCTCAGCGCAGATAAAGCAGACAGCTATGGGTTGCCACCCCCATCTGCCTGCCGTTACCTTGGTTGGCAATCAAAATACAGGGAAGCCCATTAATTTTTTCTATTTAAAAAATAGTTACAAAAAAAATGACGCTGGGTCAACCCATTTTTGATAGCCAGCTAGGGTAAAGCAGACGGCTGTAGCCTGAAAACCACAGCTGGCAGCTTTACCGTGGTTGGGGATCCAATGTGGAGGTCCCCTCAGGCTCTTTTTTATAATTATTTTATAAATATTAATAATTACACAATAAAAGTAGGGTCCCCCCCAAATTGGATCACCAGCCAAGGTAAAGCGGACAGCTGTGGTCTGGTATTCTCAGGGTGGGAAGGTCCATAGTTATTGGGCCTTCACAGCCTAAAAATAGCAGGCCGCAGGCACCCCAGACGTGGCGCATCCACTAGATGCGCCAATCCTGGCGCTTCACCCCAGCTCATCCCGTGCCCTGGTGCAGTGGCAAACGGGGTAATAAATCGGGTTGATACTAGCTGTAAAGTAACCTGAAATCAAGCCCAGCAGTTTGTGATGTCATGGCGTCTATTAGATACTCAACATCATAAACTGTCAGTACTAACAAAAAAAAAAAAATCGACAAAAGAAATTTATTTGAAAAAAACAGTCCCCAAAACATTTCCTCTTTCACCAATTTATTGTAAGAAAAAAAATAAAGGGGTCCCACGACGACTCTGGACCGTCTAGAATATGGGGGTGAGACACTCAGGGAACGTATCCCCCATTTTCTAGGAGTGCGGACCCTTCATGTGAGGAGTGTGGGTGCAATGAATCTGCACTCACTCTTCTCGGGTCCACAGCAGCAGAGTCCATGTCGTAATGGTTGCTACCAAAGCTGCAATGCCCTGCTCATGAGGTAAGGGCATGCCTAATCAGGAGAACTACTGTAGAGGAATCTCTGCTCACTGGTATATAGGTGCTCAGAGGTAATAATAGATAAATTAGTGAGTAACCTCGGCACTCTAAATCTCCCAGACTAAGTCAGTAAGTCACAACGGATAGTAATGCAAAATCACTCTTTATTGGTCCGTATTAAGAAAAAAATTTTTTTCATAAGCATATATGTTTTTGTCCAAAACAAGTTACAAATGACGTTTCGGCTTGAGCCTTCGTCAGATTGGACTTATCTGCATGTAATCATGAAAAATGACAATAATCAGTATCACATAAGAGTGAGAGAACAATAACATAAACTCGAACAATGTAGAGGTACAATTGGGATGCAGCAAAAAAATTGCAACACAGCAAGAAATGAAACACATGATACAAATGTCATAATACAGTACAAGGACAATATAGTAATGACAAATATGGGGTCAGAGTAGACTTAGACAGCTCTGGTACAAAAGAGATGTCAATCATAAAGTAACATGTGCAGTAGGTGTAGAGCTACAGTATGCATGGCAGAGCTAATGGGTAGACCGACCATAGAAAAAGAACGGAGAAAAAGTGAAGAAAAAGTGGAGAAAAAATGGAGAAAAAATGGAGAAAAAGTGGAGAAAAAGTGGAGAAAAAGTGGAGAAAAAAATGGAGAAAAAGTGGAGAAAAAGTGGAGAAAAAGTGTGGAAAAAGTGGAGAAAAAAATGGAGAAAAAGTGGAGAAAAAGTGGAGAAAAAAATGGAGAAAAAGTGGAGAAAAAGTGGAGAAAAAGTGGAGAATAAGTGGAGAAAAAATGGAGAAAAAAATGGAGAAAAAGTGGAGAAAAAGTGGAGAAAAAGTGGAGAAAAAATGGAGAAAAAGTGGAGAAAAAGTGGAGTAAAAATGGAGAAAAAGTGGAGAAAAAATGGAGAAAAAGTGGAGAAAAAGGGGAGAAAAAATGGAGAAAAAGTGGAGAAAAAGTGGAGAAAAAAATGGAGAAAAAGTGGAGAAAAAGTGGAGAAAAAGTGGAGAATAAGTGGAGAAAAAGTGGAGAAAAAGTGGAGAAAAAGGGGAGAAAAAATGGAGAAAAAGTGGAGAAAAAGTGGAGAAAAAGTGGAGAAAAAGTGGAGAAAAAATGGAGAAAAAGTGGAGAAAAAGTGGAGAAAAAGTGGAGAAAAAATGGAGAAAAAGTGGAGAAAAAATGGAGAAAAGGTGGAGAAAAAGTGGAGAAAAAAAGTGGAGAAAAAATGGAGAAAAAAATGGAGAAAAAGTGGAGAAAAAAATGGAGAAAAAGTGGAGAAAAAGTGGAGAAAAAGTGGAGAAAAAGTGGAGAAAAAATGGAGAAAAAGTGGAGAAAAAGTGGAGAAAAAGTGGAGAAAAAAATGGAGAAAAAAATGTAGAAAAAGTGGAGAAAAAATGTAGAAAAAGTGGAGAAAAAATGGAGAAAAAGTGGAGCACCCTTTGGTGCCTTTAATGTGGCACCAAGGGGTGCTTAGCTTTGTATTTAGCCAAAAAAATGAAAAAAAAAATGACGTAGGGTTCCCCCTAGTTTTGTAGCCAGCTAGGGTAAAGCAGACGGCTGCAGCCTGCAGACCACAGCTGGCAACCTCACCTTGGCTGGTAATCCAAAACTGAGGGCACCCCACGCTGTTATTTCAAATTAAATAAATAATTAAAAAAAAAAACACGTAGGGGTCCCCCAAAATTGGATCACCAGCCAATGTAAAGCAGACAGCTGGGGCCTGATATTCTCATACTAGGGAGGTCCATGGTTATTGGACTCTCCCCAGCCTAAAAATAGCAGGCTGCAGCCGCCCCAGAAGTGGCGCATCCATTAGATGCACCAATCCAGGTGCTTCGCCCCAGCTCATCCCGCGCCCTGGTGCGGTGGCAAACGGGGTAATATATGGGGTTAATACCAGATGTGTAATGTCACCTGGCATCAAGCCCTGGAGTTGGTGAGGTCAGGCGTCTATCAGATACCCGACATCACCAACCCAGTCAGTAACAAAAAAAAAATAGACGACAACCACATTTTTATTTGAAAAAACACTCCCCAATACATTCCCTCTTTAACCAATTTATTAGAAAGAAAAACAAATCCAGGTCTGGTGTAATCCAAGGAGTTGCCATGACGATCCACACTGTCCCAGTCAATGAAGAGCAGGATGTTCCCCATTGGCTGGGAGAGCAGTGCAGTGACCTGAGCTAACATCAATGGGTCAGCCCAGGTCACTGCAGGGCATGACAAGTGCTGCTGTCAGCGAGGTACATTACCTGCGCTGATCTCCAGCACACTGACAGCCCCTGTCACTGAGTTCAATGACCGGCGCCTTCACACCAAGTATCGCGAGAGGCCCGTGACGTCACCGCTAGTCAGTCTCGGGTCGGAAGCGAGAGAAGGTGATGTGACAAGCGGCGGCCATGGAGGACAGTGACAGCGCTGAGGTCGGGATGGCGGGACTTCATCACCGCAGGTAAGCCGAGCGGGACCATGTGTGTGTGTGTGTGTGTGTGTGTATGTATGTGTACATGCCGCGGGCAGGAGGGGGCGGAGCAAGCTGAGCGGGGAAGTGTGGGCTTCCTGCACGTAACTAGGATAAACATCGGGTTACTAACCAAAGCGCTTTGGTTGGATACCCGATGTTTATCTTGGTTACCAGCTTCTGGCAAGCTGCCAGCGATGGCTCCTGCACACTGTAGCTGTAAAAAGCCCTGCTTTTTGCTGCTAGAACCTTTCTCGAACGTATCTAGAACTATCGAGCTTTTGCAAAAAGCTCGAGTTCTAGTTCGATCTCGAACAGCCCCCAAAATCACTCGAGCCTAGAACTGGAGAACCTCGAACCTCGAACCGCGCTCAACTCTAGTGTGTACATGAAGAATAACCCCATTTCTGGCCATAATAGTTTCTCCCAGGCTCTATGTCTAATGTTCCATTCGCTCGATCTCTACTGTTTGGTAAATAGCTGCTTTGATATCTCCTATACAGAACGCACATAGAGAGATGGATTCCCGCTTTTCTTTCCCTGTTGCATTCAGAAAGAAGCAGCAAAAGCACAGCAGACATCATACAGCAGTGCTGAGCTGTGTGGATTTGCATCCAGCACTAAAGTAAAATAAATTTACTTGTAGTTGCTGTGTCTGCATTAGAGCTATCTTACAGCCAGTGTTGGGGTGCGGTTACAGTTGTCGGTCACTATAGACATAGCTGTGACTGAAATTGCATTACAGCCACCCATATGACTGGAAGCCGAATGCTGATTGGAGGAATAAAGTTAATTTCCCACAAACAGTGGGGAACTAATTGCAGGCACCAGGCAGGTTCAGAATGCTGTTAACCTGCAGATTAACCATATCAGCAGGATAATAGTGTTCTTTTATATGACAGGTTATCTTTAGGCTGGGGCCACACGGGGACTAATGCGATCCTCGCATGACACTCGGCTCACGCTGGCAGGCAGCAGGAGCCGAGTGTCATGCGAGTGTCACTGCGACTGAGGTCCAATCATGCAATTGGACCTCAGCTGCGTCGGACGGGCTGGCTCTGAGGAGGGGTGGGCCAGTGCTGAGATTGGGCGGGCTGGCACGGAGGAGCAGAGGGAGGGATTTATCTCCCTCTCTCCTCCATAGCCGGCTATTGCCATTCTCGCACTGCACTCGCAGACACCGGTGTACTGCTAGTGCAGTATGATTTTTCTCTCGCCCCATATACTTGAATGGGTGAGAGAGAATGAGTCTCGCATTACAATGCAACATGCTGCGATTGCTTTCTCGGTCCGTTTGGGGCCGAGGAAATAATCACTCATGGGTGCTGGGACATAGGCTAATATTGGTCCGAGTGGAATGCGATGTTTTATCGTATTCCTCTCAGTCCGATTTTCATGCTGTGTGGCTTAGGCCTTAATGTTCATCTGGTTCAATGCAGGCTGCTTTTCTATTGCATGGTAAGGCATTATTTCATTTCGAAAGAGTAGTTGCTTTCCACCCACATTAGTCAAAAGTGTACGATCAGCAGATGTTTAGAAATACAACCCTATGCTATAAGCAGGCAGATGTCTATCTTAATCTAAACCAACAATGCCAGCTCTCAGAGACAGTGTTACCTATGTGTATTGAGCTGGTCGAATGCAGAGATAAATAATTGCAAGGTATTTCAAATGCAAAGCCTCTTCATGTCTGACTACCAGGACATCCGTATTGTGTGTACAGTCATCTGTCAAGACTCATACGCGAGGACGAAACTGAGAAGCTTGGCAAGGCTCAAAAGGCACACCTGCTGCTTGCTTTTCTATTCACTTCTCCTGGAAATGCAGGCGCCAAGAACTGCAGATATAAACAACTTGTTCCCCACGGGTGCAGAATGAGAGCGGCACTATTGTTAGACTAAGTAATTATTTGCTTTCGGTGGACAAATGAATCCACCCTTGGCTCATCCCCACGGCCCCTGCCGTTGTTTATTTTTCAACAGCTGCCCTAGAGAGCTCAAAAACATAGGATGCAACAGAAGATTAAAAAAAACTTGACCCAATCAGGTTGCCATTTCCTTCAACAAACGAGATACTATTTTAACAAGCCATAATTTTACTCAAATTCTATTACTAGGAGGTGTTTCCTACAATCCATCACATATTAGGTAGCCTATCAATTATTCTGTTCATTGTAAGCTTGGCACTAAGGAGTGATAAAAAGTCACTATTTACAAATATGTAAATCATTATAGTCATTTAACTTATAAAATGATACCATAAGTGGTATAACTTGAATGTGTCATCTTCTGTCTTTGTATTCCCATAAGGGTTTATAGCCATATAAAAAATAAATCTACACCTAGACATAAACTTATAAAAGAGGAAAATAGTTACAGCTCTGGACTGTCCAATACCCTATTTAGGAAATAAGCCAAAGTGTCTACATGTTCAAATGTTGACTAATGAGTAGTGCTGTTTAGTTCTGTTTAGTGTCAGAAAAGTAGGGATCGTTCTGAATAACTGGACTGTAAAACAGAATTTTGCTCTGCCTCCAACTTACATGGCCCAATTTCAGCCTTTAAATGAGTGCTGATTGAGGAGTGTAGTCTGGAGGTCAAAATGAGAGAACAACACACAATTTCCTAAATGTTAAAGTCATGGTATAGTCCTATGTGACTATATCCTAACATGAGTAAACTAGCAGTATTTTAAGCTTATTTCATAAATTGAATTTATTGTAAAGCACATAATAAAAAAAATACAGTAAATGATATAAATGAAAAAGAACACTGATCAAAATTAGAGAAAACTTTCAGGTACCTGCAAGTTATTGGTGTTAATATGGCACCTGGTGCTTATTTCGTTAATTATCTGAGAAACCCTATGTAAATGGCAACCTAACTTTCTAATTTGCACTAACTTTGCAAGAATTTTGTGCCGTTCCAAAGTGACTGAAAATCTCCGGCAGCAGGTTGTCCAGATGAAGGCCAAAGGGGTGACCCTATCAGCCAAAGCAAGAGAAGTTGGTTGTTCCAAGTCTGTGATTTCGAGAATATTGCACCTTTACAACATCACAAAGTCTTTAAAGTTCCCCAAGAAGTCTGGTTGCCCTCGAAAGACAAAGGCAAGAAAGGACAGGATAATGCTGCGAATCTCCGTGCATAATCTTTTCAACACTGCAGCTGGAATTGCTCACCAGTTCAGCACTGAACAGGGTAAGGATCTGTCTCGTCATACAGCAGAAAGAATCAAAAGGCTAGACTCGCCTTTGGTGAGGAGCATGTTGTGTGGACACAGCAGACGTGGTCCATAGTTGTAGTGTTGAAAGCAAGTTTAGCTTTTTTGAGTCTGATGGGAATCATTATGTTCATTGACAAACTAGGGAAAGACTGAATCCAAAGTGTTAAGAAGTCAGTGAAAGGTGGTGGAGGGAGAGTCATGGTTTGGGGAATGTTTTCTTCAGCAGGAGTTAGACCTCTAATACAGCTACATGGCAGAGTGAATGCAAGTGTGTATCAGAACCTTCTTCAACAACATATGGTCCTTACTTGCGTTCATAACTTAATCAGTGAGCAATTTTCATGCAGGACAATGCCCCCTGTCACACAGCAAAACAGGTAAAGCAGTTTCTTGAAACAGAAAACATTGAAACAATGAAATGGCCACCCAGAGCCCTGATCCAAACCCAACAGAAAACCTCTGGAAAATCCTTGGTGATTAGGTTATGGCCAAGAAACCCACAGCAGCCAAAGAGCTGTGAAAGAAACTGGAAGAAGAGTGGACCAAAATCACACCAGAGCAATGTGAGAGACTAGTGATGTCCTGTGGCAGCAGATGTGCTGAAGTCATTCAAAGCAAAGGCCTGTACACTTCCTACTGATTGGTGACTGTTGTTACCGTCAGCAAATTTACTTATAATCTTTCTCTGTACTACAGTCGTTGTTCTCTAATTATAATCATCAGATTTAGAACAAAATAAAGGTTTTATGCTGATAAACTATGGATCTTTTGTAAAACATTGTTCTAGTGACATGTTGTACCCCTTACAAAAAAACTTCAAATGTTGATCAATGTAAATTGCATTATTTCTGGAAAAAGTGATCATACATTGTTCTCTAATTTTGATCTCCAGTCCAGTGTACAAGTTGAACAAGGATTATTCTGCAATCAAATCTCGGATTTCACAGTACCACCAATACTCAGTTGCTCAGGACTGTAAAAAGATGGGATAAAACAGCTATTCTTCACTTGTCCTATTGTTACACAATGCCAAAATACTATAGATTTACAAAATGCAAAATAATAGATTTTTTTTCACATTAACTAATTGAGTGAGGGGGCGAAGATGATATATAAAATAAAGTTAGATGAATATAATAAGATAATTACAATTAACAGATACAGGTAAGACCCTATATTACTGTAGTAACAACTCAGGTGATTTTGCGCACTGTAAAATAAGTGGTGCACATCCTCGTTCATTAGTGACATTACTTCGAGGCCACAACAGCAAATCAATGAATAGTGAAAGCTCAGCAAGCGGGGCCAAAAACAAAGCCTTTCCTTTGACATTCAAAAAAACATGCTAATGAGCATAGAGGGAGTTGTACATAGACGAACCTCTAATTACTAGCAAGTCATATTAATCTGGCCAGCAAGTGAATTGTGCTTTTTTTAGATTTGTATTAATATAGTCAGATCAGATGTGACTGTATCTTGAATGTTGTCTACCATGTCTTATATACCAGAAGCTACACAAAAAAAACTAAAAAAGTATTATCAATTATATGCCTTCCATATAACAATGAAAAATACAGTAAAAAAATGCAAATCAACTGATATTACAGTATCAGGAGTTGTTCACTGTTGTTTGTTTTAATTGATATTGTTCCATCCATTACTAGAGAAAATCTTGATTTTGGAGACATGTACTTATGCTCATAAAAAAATAATGTCCTTTGCAGACTATAGTGTGAATGTAGATAATGCAACAAATTGTAAATGCTGTATGTGAGTCAATAGAATATTATTAGATGAGTATATACCGTACCCCCATTCTACTTATTTAGAGTAAATGCCATCCAGATAGACAAGAATAACTCAAAGTTGGCACTGCTGGAAAATCATCATTAATACATTTATTCTCTGGTCCATCCATCCCTCTGGTCTAATCTCATGAAATGAAATGTCATTCTAGTAATTATGAAGCAAAAACAATGCAAAATAATGTAGAATGCATGAATTATTCTATAGGCACTGAACTGAATCACAGGAGCAAAAGCCTCTACAATGTACAGTAGATATGCCTAAATCAGTAAAGTTCGAGCACTTGCAGAACATAAAACATCATCCTAACGAATATAAGGATATATTCCTATCTTTTGGTTACGCACTTTGTGTGTTTCATTGATGGAATATACAGGTGCATCTCAATAAATTAGAATATCATCAAAAAGTTCATTTATTTCAGTAATTTAATACAAAACTGGAAACAAATATATTATATAGAGTCATTACACACAGACTGATCTCTTTCACGTGTTTACTGCTGTTAATATTGATGATTATAGCTTACAGCCAATGAAAATACAAAAGTCATTATCTCAGGATATTAGAATAATTGCCACAAAACACCTGCAAAGGCTTCCTAAGCATTGAAAATGGTCCCTTAGTCTGGTTCAGTAGGCTACACAATCATGGGGAAAACTGCTGACTTGACAGATGTCCAGAAGGCAGTCATTGACACACTCCACAAAGAGGGTAAGCCACAAAAGGTCATTGCTAAAGAAGCTGGCTGTATACACAGTTCTGTATCCAAGTGTGAAGCCCCGCAGGTGTAGCGTCTGTGTCGGTGCGTTACCTTCAGGGACTCCACGTTGCTGGATCTCCGTCACTGGTAGGAAATCTTCTGTTTTTGATCGTGACGCCACTCTCAGTATTGCGGCCAGTAGGGACCGCCACTGCAGGTTGAGGGTCGCCTGGGGCTGATGGTGTGTGCAGTTAGATGTAGTAGCCTCCTGAGAGTGAGGCAAGCCCCAGGGCCCTGTGTAGGTTTGTAGTACCACAAGTCGCAGAATGACCACACAGGCAGGATGTCTTTCAGGGTTTTTACTCACTTCAGGTGGCAGGGTGAGTAACCCGGGCGTAGCTGAGATGAACCAGGTAGGAACCAGGTATCCTTCAGGCTGACTTTATGAGGGTGACTACTGACTCGCCTTCCTTAGCCCTTGGTGGTTTGGGGTGACCCCGACTTTGAGTCCCTATGGGGGCCACCCAGGGAAGATGCTGCAGCCTCTCTCCCCTTGTTGTTTGCCGTGTGCTTGTTCCCCGGACCAGGCCACTCCAGCCTCTTGCCTCCTATGACCTATGGGCCCTAACTTGCGGTTACGTGGCTGCGGCTTTTGTAGTGTTGTGGTGTGGGCTTTAAGAGCCCCACACCGGCAGGTTTAGCAGGGAAAGGTGAATCTATCCTCGCTTCGGGATCTGCCGCCCGGTTGGGCCTGGTGCTCTCTAGCAGTCTCCTTACTTCCCACTCCGTTGCACTCTCTAGCTGAAGCTGGCTTTCAGGCAGCACTCCTAGTTGACCGTTCTCCCCCGTCTGTAGCCACTGCGCGGGCGCTGTTAGACAGCAACAGCCCCACAGGTCTGCTCCTCACTGAGCCCTATGGAGTTCTGCTCTAACCGACTCACTGCCCCTCCTCTCCTGTTCTTGCCTACGCCACCTAGCAACCAGACTCTCCACCACACCCCTTGAGAGGAGATGGAGGCTCTACCCCCTCCACTATTCCAGTGAAGGTGAAGGCTTGCCCCCTCCTGGGATCCCCAGGGGTCCTCTCATGGGTACATGTGTGAGACCTGATCACTATGCGCCTGTGTTCCACACCCCGGTCAGCCTTCTGGATTACCTGTGTTGTACTGTCCCCAGCATGGGTGCAGTACTCAGTGGTGCCTGACCAGGTCAGGGGCGCCACATTCCCCCTTAGTTATCACCAGCACGTCCTCGGGCTGCAAGACAACATTTTAAAATGCATAAAACATTAAAACATGGTAAAAACATTTTAAGATCACCAGTTATCGTACATCACCACCCTCCACCCACAAGTCCGTTAACCCACCCAAAACCCTCTCAGGAGGCAGGTCACCGGTCCTGTTGGTAACCAGGTCTTGGCCATCCGTTTCCCCAGACCTTTCCTCCATCTTCCTCTCCCGTTGGCCGCGACTTCAGCCACTTCTGGCAGGATGTAGAGGCGGCTTACATGGGCTGGTGGTTTCAGGGTATACCTGGCCTGGTGGATCCGCGCCGTCAGCCTCTTCTGGCAGGATGCAGAGGCGGCCTCCACAGTTGGTGCTGGCCAGGTACCCTCTTTGTGGTGGTGAGCCAAGGCCCCATAAACAGGCGTGCTCTCTGGTCGCAGGTGAGCCAAGGCCCTTTTCTACGGACGGGCCCCCCTGGTTGCAGACGAGCCAAGCCCCTAAACAGGCTGACCCTGGTGGTGGTGCCACTGGTGTAACTATTTACACTGCGAGAGTTTGTGGCTATAGCCAGTTCATAGCCTTAAAGTTTATTTCTCACAATAGTTTTTGTGGGCGCATTTCTTAAACGTTGCAAACAAAACTTGTCAAAACTTTAACTGGTCAAAACTTCTTACTTTCCTTTACTTTACTCCTCTTTTTCACTAGGGCGTGGGCATGTAGGGCACCGGCACCTGTGACTTTCTTGCTCTCCGTCGTCGTCCGTGGTTGTTTCATCTATAGGATCTTTGTCTGTGGTTGTTTCATCTGTAGGTTCTTTATCTTTCCTTTCTTGGTCTTCGTCTGTTTCTACATCTGGTTCTTTATCTCTGTCTTTTCTTTCTTGTCTTTCTTGTCTTTCTTGTCTGGGACATGGTGCTACGTCTAAGGCATAGTAGCCCCTTTCTCCTTGATGCAAGGTGAACTGTACTAAGTCCCCAATTTTCAAATTTCTGCCTGAATGTCCTCTGGGCAGGTGGGCTTGAACATCTCTCCGATTTACAAATATGCCCTCTTTTATTCCTTTTACTACAATGAAGCCGTATCCGCTTTTCAAGTTGAAGTCCTCTACTATTCCTCTGTAAAGGGGTCCTCTAGCCTGGGCTTGGGACCTTCTTAGGCACCTTTTCTCCTCCAGGTCTCTGGCTGTGACCTCCCTCTGCTCTGGAGACTGTGGTGTTGGAGGATACTTTGTTCTGCTACGCCTTGTCTTGCGGGCTGGGTTCATGCCTGCAGGCTCCCAGGTGAGGTCTTTGGGCTGATCTTCGTCAGCAGACGGGGTCAGATCTTCCTCATCCCAGCGAGAATAGGGCAGCATCTCTGGCTCTGGGTAGGGGTCTGCTGCGGTTGGCGTCGGAGTCAGCTCCTCAGCTTCCTGGCCTCCTCTCCCCCTTAGTTCTTCGCTGCACTCTGGTTGTGGCAGTGCTGGGGATGGGCTTTCTTCAGCTGGTCTGGGCGGTGGACTCTCTGGCGCGGCTGCAGGGGTTGCCGGAATCTCCTTGGGGGTATGCGGAGGGAGCAGATACCGATCCACCATCTCTTGTGGGAACTGGGCCTCTAGGTCAGCCTTCAGCTTCCAGTATTCAGGGTCCTCTCCTATCAGGGTCTTCCTAGCAGGGACCTCTCTGGACTGGGGAGCGGTGTCTGCTCTGGCCTTGCAGGCCGGGGAAAATAGTGATGCAATCTCTTGGCGGGCCGCGCCCTGTATGGCGGCGGCCTGGTCTTGGCGGGCCGCGCCTGGTATGGCGGCGGCCTGGTCTTGGCGGGCCGCGCCCTGTATGGCGGCGGCCTGAATTGGCGTTTCTGTCGCGGCCGGTTCCTGGCGGGCCGGACTGGACACTGCAGCCGCGGTCTCACTTGGCGTCGCAGCCTCGATGGGGTCCGTGCAGGCTGAGTCGGGCGTCGCGGCAGTGATCGGAGCTTGGCGGACCGGGTTCAGCAGGGTGGCAGCCTGGGTCAGCGTCACACCTGCAGCACGGATGAGCACTGCCGTGGTGGTCGGAGCCCGGCGGGACAGGCGAGGCATCGCTGCAGCGGCCTGGGCTTGGCGGGCCGCACCTAGCGTGGCTGCGGCCTGGTTCGGTGGCGCCGCGCCGGGCGCCTCTTCCGGGACCGCGGGCGTGGCAGCAGGGATCGGGGCACTTGTGCTGGCCGGGGCATCACTCGACTCACCCATCTGTGGCAGCATCGGGGTCTGCGTCGTCGCCGCTCGGTCTGGCATGCGTCGCGCGGCTCCCTCCTCGTAGGTCCGCACCACCGCAGCCATCTCCAGGAGCTCCGTGCGTTCTTCCCTAAGCTGTCGCACAATCCCGGCCTCCAGCCGGTCGCAGAAGATGGCAAGCTCCCGGCACCACCAGGCAGCAGAGCCTGGCTCTGGGTATCCGCGTCTGGACTCCATTTTCTCTAGCAAGCTGCTGGCTTCTCTTCTGCTCCGCCGTCTCTGGACGCTTCCGCTTTCTTCATCAGCGAGGTCAGGACCCTGCAGAGGATCTCTGGGTAGCCACACCTCTTCGTGGGCGGTAACTTCTCCCAGCGCGGGCTGCTGTTGTTTTTCAGCGCGCTTTTCATGGTGGCAATATGGCGGCGCTTCCAATTTTTCAAGCGGACCGCCCAGGCACATGGTCACCTGTCTGGACAGGTCTAGTCCTTATCCTGTTCGTGACGCCAGATGTGAAGCCCCGCAGGTGTAGCGTCTGTGTCGGTGCGTTACCTTCAGGGACTCCACGTTGCTGGATCTCCGTCACTGGTAGGAAATCTTCTGTTTTTGATCGTGACGCCACTCTCAGTATTGCGGCCAGTAGGGACCGCCACTGCAGGTTGAGGGTCGCCTGGGGCTGATGGTGTGTGCAGTTAGATGTAGTAGCCTCCTGAGAGTGAGGCAAGCCCCAGGGCCCTGTGTAGGTTTGTAGTACCACAAGTCGCAGAATGACCACACAGGCAGGATGTCTTTCAGGGTTTTTGCTCACTTCAGGTGGCAGGGTGAGTAACCCGGGCGTAGCTGAGATGAACCAGGTAGGAACCAGGTATCCTTCAGGCTGACTTTATGAGGGTGACTACTGACTCGCCTTCCTTAGCCCTTGGTGGTTTGGGGTGACCCCGACTTTGAGTCCCTATGGGGGCCACCCAGGGAAGATGCTGCAGCCTCTCTCCCCTTGTTGTTTGCCGTGTGCTTGTTCCCCGGACCAGGCCACTCCAGCCTCTTGCCTCCTATGACCTATGGGCCCTAACTTGCGGTTACGTGGCTGCGGCTTTTGTAGTGTTGTGGTGTGGGCTTTAAGAGCCCCACACCGGCAGGTTTAGCAGGGAAAGGTGAATCTATCCTCGCTTCGGGATCTGCCGCCCGGTTGGGCCTGGTGCTCTCTAGCAGTCTCCTTACTTCCCACTCCGTTGCACTCTCTAGCTGAAGCTGGCTTTCAGGCAGCACTCCTAGTTGACCGTTCTCCCCCGTCTGTAGCCACTGCGCGGGCGCTGTTAGACAGCAACAGCCCCACAGGTCTGCTCCTCACTGAGCCCTATGGAGTTCTGCTCTAACCGACTCACTGCCCCTCCTCTCCTGTTCTTGCCTACGCCACCTAGCAACCAGACTCTCCACCACACCCCTTGAGAGGAGATGGAGGCTCTACCCCCTCCACTATTCCAGTGAAGGTGAAGGCTTGCCCCCTCCTGGGATCCCCAGGGGTCCTCTCATGGGTACATGTGTGAGACCTGATCACTATGCGCCTGTGTTCCACACCCCGGTCAGCCTTCTGGATTACCTGTGTTGTACTGTCCCCAGCATGGGTGCAGTACTCAGTGGTGCCTGACCAGGTCAGGGGCGCCACACAAGCATATCAATGGAAAGTTGAGTGGAAGAAAAAAGTGTGGTACAAAAAGGTGCATAAGCCACAGGGATAACCGTAGCCTTGATAGGATTGTTAAGAAAGGCCATTCAAAAATTTGGGTGAGATTCACAAGAAGGGGACTGCTGCTGGAGTCAGTGCTTCAAGAGCCACCACACACAGACGTATCCAGGACATGGGCTACAACTGTCGCATTCCTTGTGTCAAGCCACTCATGGCTGATAGACAACACCAGAAGAGTCTTACCTCGGTCAAGGAGAAAAAGAACTGGACTGTTGCTCAGTGGTCCAAGGTGTTGTTTTCAGATGGAAGTAAATTTTGCAGTTCATCTGGAAATCAAGGTCCCAGAGACTGGAGGAAGAGTGGAGAGGCCACAATCCAAGATGCTTGAAATCTAGTGTGAAGTTTCCACAATCAGTGATGGTTTGGGGAGCCATGTCATCTGCTGGTGTAGGTCCACTGTGTTTTATCAAGACTAAAGTCTGCGCAACCGTCTATCAGGAAATTTTAGAGCACTTCATGCTTCCCTATGCTGACAAGTTTTTTGGAGATGGAAAATTAATTTTCCATCAGGACTTGGCACCTGTCCACACTGCCAAAAGTACCAATACCTGGTTTACTAACCACAGTATCACTGTGCTTGATTGACCAGCAAACTCACCTGACCTAAATCCCATTAAGAATCTATAAGGTATTGTCAAGAGGAAGATGAGAGACACCAGACCTAACAATACAGACGAACTGAAGGGTGCTATCAAAGCAACTTGGGCTTCCATAACACCTCAGCAGTGCCACAGGCTGACCGCCTCCATGCCACGCCATAATGATGCAGTAATGTATGCAAAAGGAGCCCCGACCAAGTATTGAGCGCATTTACTGTACAGACTTTTCAGTAGGTGCCAACATTTTTGAGTTTAAAATTATATTTTTTTCAGTTGGTCTTATATAATAATCTAATTTTCTGAGATAATCACTTTTGGGTTTTCATTGGCTGTAAGCCATAATCATCAACATTAACAGAAATAAACACTTGAAATAGATCACTCTGTGTGTAATGACTCTATATAATATATACGTTTCCCTTTTTGAATTGAATTACTGAAATAAATTAACTTTTTGATGATATTCTAATTTATTGAGATGCACCTGTATACTCATTATTGTCTGTGCGGCTGTTCACATGACCGTGTATTTTAGCAGCATGTCCATTTTTTTATCCGGACCATGGATCAAAAATATCCATACAAGCCTATGGGTTTGTGAAAATCTCCACCAGTACACGAATAGCGTGTGTTGTATTTGATTAACATTGTAATGTATAGAAAATGTGTAACGTATTTATTTTAGCATTAGTAAATGATAATAACTGACCAAACACTGATGGAAATCACATCCAAATCACTGACAACGGTCTGTGTTTTTTTGTGTATGTTAACAAAACAGACCAAATAAAAATCAAAAAAGGATGGGAAAATAAGGTAAGTTTTGTTGCCACATGATGTAAAAAACATTAACTAACAATCAGATAAGGAAATCTGTCAAAACTTTAAATCATTAGATTTTGTCAAAACCGACCAGGAAATGAGATTAGCATCAAATTTATTCAATGAGATTGAATGAGTCTCAATTGCTATTAAAAGAACTGTATATTATCTTCCGAGATATGTCGACAACAAAGCATAATAAATGGATGGATAGGGAAGGTAGTAAAAATTAAAAATCATACTCATCTAGTTTCTTGAACTGCCTCTGATGCCACTGGCTCTCCACTGGCTTTTTAAAGGGAATCTATCAACAGGTTTATGATACTTCATCTGAGAACAGCATGAAGTAGGCAAAGAGATCCTGAATCCAACGATGTATAACTTAGATTACTGGCTTCTTAAAGGGATTCTGTCAGCAGGTTTTTTGATACCTCATCTGAGAGCATCATGATGTAAGCAAAGAGATTCTGAATCCAAAGATGTATCACTTAGATTACTGTGTGCAGCAGTTTTGACACAATCAGAATCTGTAGTTGTCGCCATGTAGCAGAGCTGAGAGAGCTGTCCTTGCCTACATCAGGCTCTCTATGGAGATTGTACATTGACAGTGAGGTGTTAATCAGAGGAGGGGGCATGTCTGACTGCTGTGCACTTGACATTGTAGTCCGAGTAATGAAAAGTCTTGCTGGTTAAACAATCATAGCAAATAAGCAATAGATCAGACCTTGACAAGTGAGGTATCCATGAGTTCTCTGTTAACCATTGCAGCATGCTGTCTTCAGACTTAAGGGGAATTTATCACCAGATATTGCTACCTCATCTAATTACTGCATTCTATAGTTTCAGAGACCCTGATTGCAGCAATGTATCACTTACTGGGCTGGCTGTATTTTGATCAAATATTTTATGAACTGGTGCCAGTTCTCTGAATGCTGAGCTCTGTAAAACCTCACCAGCACCACTTATTGACAGCTTTCTTTGTACACTGTGCAAAGGCAAAAGACTGCCAATCAGTGGTAAGGGCGGGGTTATATAGAGCTGATAATCTGCTGATAAAATAGTGACTTTATCAAAACTACAGTAAACATTGCTGGACTTAGGTTCTCTGCCTCTACATTATGGTGATCTCAGTTCCTTTACTTTGGGAAGGATCTCCTTTTACGTTTCTTAAGTGTCGCCAGCATCTGATAGTTGTGAAGGACCGACTTAATTTGTAACCCCTTCTTGGCTTGTTTTAATACAGTAAAATTGTGTCATGCTTTCCACCATTTTGCTGCTTTTGAATAAATCGAAATCCTGAAATATCAGATTTGCTAGAATCTGTGAAATATTGCAAAATTCTAAAATAATTTTAAGATTTTAAAATCAATTTATTCCTCCTTACTGATAATTTGAAAACGTATGTTTTCTAAAAGATAGAAAAGCAATTCTCTAATCCGGTGATTCTCAACTACAGTTCTCAAAGGCCTCCGAGAGATTATGTTTTCAGGATTTCCTTAGTATTGCACAGGGGATGGGAATTTTATCAAGACATCAGACACTGCCACGGGTTTAATCCAACCACTTGTGCAATTCTAAGTAAATACCGAAAGCTTGACTTGTTGGGAGGCTGTGAGGACTGGAGTTGAGACACTCTGTTTTAATCCACAGATCAGGGCAGCTCATACAGTTTCTAAAGCTGCCCTTAGTCAATAGATAAATGTCCTGCCATTGGAAACCTTCCCAAACTCCCTATTGCCAGAAGGTGGAGGGAGCAGAGCAGAGATAAGTGGCTGGCAGGCACCACATGGGCTGCGCATATTGGGAAAAACATAAGCTTATTTAAGTTTAAATTCAGTCTGTCCAATACTTATTTGTCCCGACTGTAAGAAATCACGGTATTACACCTTACGGATTATGTCAAAATAGATCTTTGTTGGGTTCAAACATGGTGACAATATGAAAAACCTTGGATGCAATTGTGTGGTGTAATGCTTTGATGTTTTGTAATTTCTTAATTTCTCATGTAGGAAAAATGGGGTGATTAAAGTTTTATATATACAGCTCTGGCAAAAATTAAGCGACCACTGCAAAATTGTCAGTTTTTCTGATTTTTCTCTTTATAGGTATATTTTTGAGTAAAATGTAAATTGTCCTTTTATTCTATAAACTACTGACAACATGTCTCCGAATTTCCAAGCAATACATTTTTTATGTATTTTCTAAAATTGAGAAATTGGCAAAATAACAAAAAAAATGCATTGCTTCAGACCTCAAATAATGTAAAGAAAACAAGTTCACAATCATTTAGAAATAACAATACAAATGTTTTAACTCAGGAAGAGTTCAGAAATTAATATTTTGTGGAATAACCATGATTTTTATTCACAGCTTTCATGCGTCTTGGCATGCTTTCCACCAGTCTTTCACACTGCTTTTGGGTGACCTTATGCCACTACTGGTGCAAAAATGTAAGCAGTTCTTTGTTTGATGGCTTGTGACTATCCATCTTCCTCTTGATTACATTCCAGAGGTTTTCAATGGGGTTCAGGTCTGGAGATTGGGCTGGTCATGACAGGGTTTTGATATGGTGGTCCTCCATCCACACATTGATTGACCTCACTGTGTGATATGAAGCATGGGCGTATTAAACTTTGTGAAGGATGTATAAATCAAGCCACATGCAAGGTTATCCTTGAAAAACAGTTGCTTCCTTCTGCTCAGGCAATGTTCCCCACATCTGAGGACTGATTTTTCCAGAAGGACAATGCGCCATGCCCCACAGATATATATATACAGTTAGGTCCAGAAATATTTGGACAGTGACACAAGTTTTGTTATTTTAGCTGTTTACAAAAACATGTTCAGAAATACAATTATATATATAATATGGGCTAAAAGTCCACACTCCCAGCTGCAATATGAGAGTTTTCACATCCAAATCGGAGAAAGGGTTTAGGAATCATAGCTCTGTAATGCATAGCCTCCTCTTTTTCAAGGGACCAAAAGTAATTGGACAAGGGACTCTAAGGGCTGCAATTAACTCTGAAGGCATCTCCCTCGTTAACCTGTAATCAATGAAGTAGTTAAAAGGTCTGGGGTTGATTACAGGTGTGTGGTTTTGCATTTGGAAGCTGTTGCTGTGACCAGACAACATGCGGTCTAAGGAACTCTCAATTGAGGTGAAGCAGAACATCCTGAGGCTGAAAAAAAAGAAAAAATCCATCAGAGAGATAGCAGACATGCTTGGAGTAGCAAAATCAACAGTCGGGTACATTCTGAGAAAAAAGGAATTGACTGGTGAGCTTGGGAACTTAAAAAGGCCTGGGCGTCCACGGATGACAACAGTGGTGGATGATCGCCGCATACTTTCTTTGGTGAAGAAGAACCCGTTCACAACATCAACTGAAGTCCAGAACACTCTCAGTGAAGTAGGTGTATCTGTCTCTAAGTCAACAGTAAAGAGAAGAATCCATGAAACTAAATACAAAGGGTTCACATCTAGATGCAAACCATTCATCAATTCCAAAAATAGACAGGCCAGAGTTAAATTTGCTGAAAAACACCTCATGAAGCCAGCTCAGTTCTGGAAAAGTATTCTATGGACAGATGAGACCAAGATCAACCTGTACCAGAATGATGGGAAGAAAAAAGTTTGGAGAAGAAAGGGAGCGGCACATGATCCAAGGCACACCACATCCTCTGTAAAACATGGTGGAGGCAACGTGATGGCATGGGCATGCATGGCTTTCAATGGCACTGGGTCACTTGTGTTTATTGATGACATAACAGCAGACAAGAGTAGCCGGATGAATTCTGAAGTGTACTGGGATATACTTTCAGCCCAGATTCAACCAAATGCCGCAAAGTTGATCGGACGGCGCTTCATAGTACAGATGGACAATGATCCCAAGCATACAGCCAAAGCTACCCAGGAGTTCATGAGTGCAAAAAAGTGGAACATTCTGCAATGGCCAAGTCAATCACCAGATCTTAACCCAATTGAGCATGCATTTCACTTGCTCAAATCCAGACTTAAGACGGAAAGACCCACAAACAAGCAAGACCTGAAGGCTGCGGCTGTAAAGGCCTGGCAAAACATTAAGAAGGAGGAAACCCAGCGTTTGGTGATGTCCATGGGTTCCAGACTTAAGGCAGTGATTGCCTCCAAAGGATTCGCAACAAAATATTGAAAATAAAAATTTTTTTTTTGGGTTTGGTTTATTTGTCCAATTACTTTTGACCTCCTAAAATGTAGAGTGTTTGTAAAGAAATGTGTACAATTCCTACAATTTCTATCAGATATTTTTGTTCAAACCTTCAAATTAAACGTTACAATCTGCACTTGAATTCTGTTGTAGAGGTTTCATTTCAAATCCAATGTGGTGGCATGCAGAGCCCAACTCGCGAAAATTGTGTCACTGTCCAAATATTTCTGGACCTAACTGTATGTATATATATATATATATATATATATATATATAAAAATATATTTTCTTTATTTGTTTTATCTACACCTGGTAACTTAAAATTGAATAGTAAGCAGTACCGTGTATTGGAAAATCACTGGTCTTCTATGATTCTCATCCTGGGTTTCATAGGAAGATAAAAATGACATTTTCAGGGGCCTTCAGTAAGGCCAGCGTCACACGGTACGATCTATCGTGCGATCGCATGAGCACCCGCCACCGTCGTTTGTGAGTCATGGGCAATTAGTTGCCCGTGGTGCACAAAGTCGTTTACCCCCATCACATGTACTTACCTCCTGGACGACGACGCTGTGGGCGGCGATCATCCTCTTCCTGAAGGGGGAGGGACGTTCGGCGTCACAGCGACGTCATACAACCGCCGGCCAATAGAAGCGGAGGGGCGGAAATGAGCGGGACGTAACATCCCGCCCACCTTCTTCCTTCTGCATTGCCGGCGGGACGCAGGTAAGCTGTGTTCGTCGTTCCCAGGGTGTCACATGGAGCAATGTGTGCTGCCTTGGGAACGATGAATGACTGGAGCAAAGAAGGAGGATCGACATTTTGAAAATGAACGACGTGTCAACGAGCAACGATAAGGTGAGTATTTTTGCTCGTTCACAGTCGTTCGAAGGTGTCACACGGTACGACATCTCTAACGATGCCGGATGTGCATCATGAATTCCGTGACCCCGCCGACATATTGCACGATATATCGTACCGTGTGACCCCGGCATAAGGCTTTCCACAGGAACCCATCATTTTCCCCACAAATACGTAGCAGAGCGTCGACGGTAGCTGGCAAATGCATAAGCAATTATGTCATTTACATGATGCTGTCTGACATTGCATTTAAATGGTTAAACTACAACTGGTACAAACTCCAGATGCTACAGTAGCAGACATATGCTAGCTATGTAACACATGCTTGGTAGAGATGACTGCATCAAGTAAAATTTTTATTTTCCCTTGAAATTCAATTTACCGAAAAGTTGTTTGTTGCTAATTTTCTGTCAATTATTATGCATCAGTGTCTCTCCAGGCCCCAGAGAATAATAAACATATTACGGTGTATAAAATATGGCTAAATCCTTATACTCACCTCATTGATCACCTTTCCAGTACCTTTGGTCTTAACTGCCATCCATCCGGTCCTTGTCACATCTTCCTATAGCCAATGGCCGCGCTGAAATCCCCGGGCCTCTCATGCTGGGCCAGGTCTTCCAGGATTAATAGGCCCTGGAGACTTATGTGCATGTGCCCGTAAAGCCCTGGCTCAGTGTGAGAAGCCTGGGGATTTCAGCTAGGGCAACAGTGTTAGGAAGATGTGACAAGGACTAGACGGATGGTGGGGAGGAGCGGAAGAGAAAGCCTGGTGAGTAGTGAGGTGAGTATACGGATTTTTTTATTTTTTAACATTTTGATGGCCATTTATGACTCTGAAAATTTTTTTTCCAAATGTGGATTTCTTGTAAAATTCCCAGAGAATTCAAGTCCATTCAAATTTATTGCCTCATCTTTATTACCTGGAATAGTGCAAGCTCAGCTCCTGAGCACGCTCCATACATGACCACCTGACATAGGATGCACTATGTCACTGTCATGTTGGGAAGGGGATAAAGATCTGAATGTGTTTTAAAAGCATTTTTGTGCAATTATTTTATCTATTGGAAAAAACCCAGAAACTACTAAAAATGTCCTGCTTTGGTCAGATGTTCTTCAAGCTTCGTATTTGCACGATATGAAAATAAAAACCATTTTCATCTACAACTCCATTAGAAAAATTACAAATAACTTCCCCAGAGGATGACACTTTATTTCCCTCAGAAATAGTATTTAATGGGCTCCAACCTGTGAAAGACCAGCCAAGGTTAAGCCTATAGGAAGTTGTCTCACACTAAAATGGCGTTTAGGGCAAATTTTTTTAATGGTTCCTAATGCTCTATTTATAAAGAAACGATAATTGCATCCATTCCAGATGCACTCTTTTAAGTTCAAGCAAAATACATACTTCAGAAGATCTTTTGGAAAATGGTTTGTTGTGTCAAGCTAATTTACTAGCAGAACCGGAGTAAAAAATAAACACATAAAGCTAAGTAACTATCGTCTACATTGTATCTCTAGAATATGTAATCCTGATTTTCTTCACTGAGTACAGATAAATCAGAGCCATGAAATTCCATATAAAAGACATGGTCTTGCTTGCAAAGCGTTTGATTTACTGCATTAGATTGCTTCTTTTGCGTTGAGTATTCTATACTAAGAGGCACACTGTGTGCTTTATAGAAACATAGTTTGCAGTTCTTTTCACTCGGCCATATGAATATCAAAGAAAAATGTCTTGCACATCATTATTGTAGATGTATGTAAAAATTTATGTAGGCACATAGACTCAATATATTTTCACATGTGGAGATTTTTTTTATATTTGTATAAAAATGTAGCTAGAAATCTTAATAATGCATTTTATTTGCACTCTTTAGCAAATATCTGTTTCTAGCGTTATCTAGTTTTTTATCTAGTAGATTGCCTTTGAAAAACTAATTCAAATCCATTGGAGCTTCAGTTCCTGGATCTGAGATCCCTATCTTCCTCCATCCACCCTTCTTTTGGTGTTAAGGCCCAGTCACACACAACGACTTACCAGCGATCCCGACAATGATACGACCTGATAAGGATTGCTGATAAGTCGTTGGTGAGATGTCACACAGTCAGACCTTACCAACGATGCAGTAACGATCAACGACCTGTATAACGATATCGGTTGTCATTGGGACCCTGTCACACAGCAGATAGGGTGACGATTCAGACCTCGAATAGGGGCGTAGTGTTTGAAGATATAAGACACATAGGCGTGCATATGCGTCACCTTTTACGTGCCCCTCAGCTCTGATTGGACATATAGAAGAACGGCACTATGGGTGTTTTCACATGCTAGTATGAGGACATATAGAAGAACAGCACTATAAATAGCACTATAGGTGTAAAAAATGCTAAAATGCTATAATAGCAAGTGGGTGTCCTATGAATGAAAATGGGAAAAATTTTGAGACCCCCAAAAGATGCCTACTATGTCCAAGGAGTATAACTGTCTGAAGAATCAGTGAAATCCGGGTGGAATCGCAACTACGATCCAAAAAACAGCACTCAACCGGGAACAAATGAACTGGGGACGAATGAATCCAGGTGGAGTCGCAACTACGATCCAAAAGGCAAGGCCGCCCAATCACAACGCAGTAGCGGCCACCAATCGGAACTGAAGGGGCGTGGAAGAGGGGACGCACAGTGCACGCCTACGTGTGAGTTCGCAGTCATCAACAAGTTCCTTAGGAGGACTTTGGTAGGCATCAAACACAGCAATGTGTCCTGCCCAGCAGGACATCGCCTATGAAGAAAATGGTCTGGACCATTCGCAATGACTAGCAATCTCACAGCAGGGGCCTGATCGCTGGTAGGTGTCACACATAACAAGATCGCTGGCGAGATCATTGCTAGGTCACAGAAATTGTGACTCAGCAATGATCTCGTTAGCGATCTCTTTGTGTGTGATGGGGCATTTAGAGATAGCAGGAGGTAGGAGCTGTATACAGATCTGCTGTATATATACAATGAATTAGCTAAAGGTCCAGTCACACTAAGCAACTTACCAGCGATCCCAACAACGATAGGGATCGCTGGTAAGTTGCTAGGAGGTTGCTGGTGAGATGTCACACTGCGACGCTCCAGCGATCCCACCAGCAACCTGACCTGGCAGGGATCGCTGGAGCGTCGCTACACAAGTTGCTGGTGAGCTCACCAGCAACCAGTGACCAGCCCCCAGCGCCGCGTGGAAGATGCTGCGCTTGGTAACTAAGGTAAATATCGGGTAACCAACCCGATATTTACCTTGGTTACCACTGCACGGAGCTACACGTGCAGAGAGCAGGGAGCAGCGCACACTGAGCGCTGGCTCCTTGCTCTCCTAGTTACAGCACACATCGGGTTAATTACCCGATGTGTGCTGCAGCTAAATGTGCACAGAGCAGGGAGCAGCGCACAATGCTTAGCGCTGGCTCCTTGCTCTCCTAGTTACAGCACACATCGGGTTAATTAACCCGATGTGTGCTGCAGCTAAATGTGCACAGAGCAGGGAGCAGTGCACACTGCTTAGCGCTGACTCCTTGCTCTCCTAGTTACAGCACACATCGGGTTAATTAACCTGATGTGTGCTGCAGCTAAATGTGCACAGAGCAGGAGCCGGCACTGACAGTGAGAGCGGAGGAGGCTGGTATCAAAGGTAAATATCGGGTAACCAAGGACAGGGCTTCTTGGTTACCCGATGTTTACATTGGTTACCAGCCTCCGCAGAAGCCGGCTCCTGCTGCCTGCACATTTAGTTGTTGCTGTCTCGCTGTCACACACAGCGATCTGTGCTTCACAGCGGGACAGCAACAACTAAAAAATGGCCCAGGACATTCAGCAACAACCAACGACCTCACAGCAGGGGCCAGGTTGTTGCTGGATGTCACACACAGCAACATCGCTAGCAACGTCACAAAAGTTGTTCGTTAGCAGCGATGTTGCTAGCGATGTTGCTTAGTGTGACGGGGCCTTTACACTTTATAAAAATCAGATTAGATAAAGCAAGATGAAAAACAAATAGAGAGAAAATAAGTGCCTGGTGGAAGCAATACAACAGTATCCTGAATACACATAGATCTCATAGAAGCAAAACAACAGTATCCTGGATACACATAGATCACATAGAAGCAAACAACAGTATCCTGGATACACATAGATCACATAGAAGCAAACAACAGTATCCTGGACACACATAGATCTCATAGAAGCAAAACAACAGTATCCTGGATGCACATAGATCTCATAAGCAAAACAACAGTATTGTGGATACACATAGATCTCATAGAAGCAAAACAACAGTATCCTACATACACATAGATCTCATAGAAGGAAAACAACAGTATCCTGGCTAGACATAGATGTCATAGAAGGAAAACAACAGTATCCTGGATAAACAGATCTCACTAAAGCAAAACAACAGTATCCTGGATACACATAGATCTCATAGAAGCAAAACAACAGTATCCTGGATATGCATAGATCACATAGAAGCAAACAACAGTATCCTGGACACACATAGATCTCATAGAAGCAAAACAATAGTATCCTGGATACATGTAGATCTCATAGAAGCAAACAACAGTATCCTGGATACGTATAGATCACATAGAAGCAAACAACAGTATCCTGGACAAACATAGATCTCATAGAAGCAAAACAATAGTATCCTGGATACACATAGATCACAAAGAAGCAAACAACAGTATCCTGGATACACGTAGATCTCATAGAAGCAAAACAACAGTATCCTGGATACACATAAATCTCACAGAAGCAAAACCACAGTATCCTGGATACACATAGATCTCATAGAAGCAAAACCACAGTATCCTGGATACTTACAGATCTCATAGAAGCAAAACAACAGTATCCTGGACACACATAGATCTCATAGAAGCAAAATCACAGTATCCTGGATACACATAGATTTCACAGAAGCAATATAACAGTATTGTGAATACAAATAGATTTCATAGAAGCAAAATCACAGTATCGTACATACACATAGATCTCATAGAAGCGAAACAACAGTGTCCTGGATACACATAGATCTCATAGAAGCAAAACAACAGTATCCTGGATACACATAGATCACATAGAAGCAAAACAACAGTATTCTGGATATATATAGATCTCATTACCAGCCTGTATTACAGAGAGGAAAACTTCCATATGATAAAAATCTGAATCTTGCAGGAGGATGTAAATAACTTTTTAGCAGGTCTAAGAGATTGCAGATTCACACTTTGTGCAATTGTATTAACTGAAGTTAGCCACTAACGTATATAGATATTTTTTTTCCATGTAAAAGGTATATATAGCCTTTAAAGAATCCACAAATTCCTATCTGAAAGTCTGCTAACATGTTCTGTTAGTTCAGAAAATAAAAGGTGGCACCAAATATATGTGAATTTCTTTCTTAGTTAGCACTTTAATGTTAGAGACAGTAAAGATAGCTTTACCCTGATATACCCTGATTCCAGAGATGTGTCACTTACTGGGCTTTCTACTCTAGTTTGATAAAGTTACCTAGATTATGAAAGAGGAATAGTAAAGCTGCTGTATGGTAGTCAAGTCAGCTCTGTATAACCCTTCCCTCACTATACTTGCACACTGACAGCTTTTATCCCATGTACAATCAGTGGTGTGGGCAGAGCTCAGCATTCAGAGAACTTTTCTGTAACAGATATAAGGGTATCATAAAAAATGCAGCTAAACATGCAGCAAAAACGCAATATGTGAACAACATAGCCTAAAGGGTGCTTTACACGAGACGATCTATCGTTCGATAGATCGTCGGGGTCACGGTTTTTGTGACACACATCCGGCATCGCTTGCGACGTCGGGCTGTGTGACACCTCTGAGCGACGCAGTATCGCTCACAAATCGTGAGTCGTGTACTCGTCGCTCGATTTCATAATCTCGTTTAATGAAAATGGCACCTGTTGCTCATCGTTCCCAGGGTAGCAGACGCCGCTCCATGTGACACCCTGGGAACGATGAACAGCAGCTTACCTTCGTCCCGCGGCACCCGCCGGCTATGTGGAAGGAAGGAGGTGGGCGGGATGTTTACGTCCCGCTCATCTCCACCCCTCCGCTTCTATTGGCCGGCCGCTGTGTGACGTAGATGTGACGCCGAACGTCCCCCCCCCTTCAGGAAGAAGCCCACAGCGACGTAGCACAGCAGGTAAGTGCGTGTGACGGGGGTTAACGACTTTGTGCGCCACGGGCAACTAATTGCCCGTGACGCACAAATGACAGGGGCGGGTACGATCGATCGTGAAATTGCACGATAGATCGTACCGTGTAAAGCAGGCTTAAAAGTGAATTATAACAATGACAGCAAGCATCCTAGTAAGTGATACTCGTATACTGCTGGAATCTTCCCCTCAAGCTGCTCTCAGGTTTCTAAACCCTGGAGATAGATTTCGATTAACTGAAAACACAAGGGGTTTACACAATGAACAACAGGTTCATAGCAGCTGCTATGGGCTTCCGCAAATAAGCGGGCCCATCTTTTATAAAATGTGATATGCAATTAATAAGGACTGTAGTTGATGGATGGAGATCATAGAGAACTATCCAACAGTTCAGATTTTGCTAGCACTGTGTGGCTAATCAAGTCATAAATAGGGTGGGCACACACAATAGTGTGCATTTTACATGTGTGTATATGCATGTATAGGGTGTTCCTGTAGTGTGGGTTAACTATCCCAGATTGTGCAGGGTTGGTAAGAATGGACTAGGTCGAGGTCAAAAAGAAGCAGTAAAACACTTGAGATAGTGGGTTAGATAATGCGGTTTTCTTCTCAATGCGTTTCAAAGTGTACTCACTTCTTCAACAGGAAAACTGTTCACCTGTGGTTTTCCTGATTAAAAATTATGAAAAAGTATAACCGCTTGTCCGCATCTTTTCATTTCTAAGTTGGATCTACCAACCCACAGAGAAGCAGTAGCAGGACCCTTTATTTGTAAGCCCTTCTAAATATTTCCCACAACACCATCAGGTGAGCAATTTCCATGTATTTAAATGTCTGTTGCCTGGAAATTATATAATCGATATTAGTAGCGATATTCTGTGCTACTTTGTCCCTTCAGTTCTTATTAAAAGAGAAGCAGTAAACAGAGTATATCACCAAAATGATCATATTGTATTGAATGCATGGGATCCCATTTAAAGTTTTGTTATGGGACCCCATAGTTATGTGTTAAGGTGGCTTTACACACTGCAACATCGCAAACGACATCGCTGTAACGTCACCGGTTTTGTGACGTAATAGCGACCTCCCCAGCGACATTGAGTGTGTGAAACACATCAGCGACCTGGCCCCTGCTGTGAAGTTGCTGATCGCTACAAATCGTTCAGGACCATTCTTTGGTCCTTTGTTTCCCGCTGTGCAGCATGATCGCTAGAAAGTCTCAGTGTGTAAAGAGGACTTAAATGTGCAGGCAGCAGGAGCTGGCTTCTGCGGACACTGGTAACCACGGTAAACATCAGGTAACCAAGAAGCCCTGTCCTTGGTTACCCGATATTTACCTTTGTTACCAGCCTCCGCCGCTCTCGCTGTCAGTGCTGGCTCCTGCTCCTTGCAAGTGTTGCAGAGTACACATCGGGTAATTAACCCGATGTGTGCTGTAACTAGGAGAGCAGGGAGCCAGCGCTAAGCAGTGTGCGCTGCTCCCTGCTCTCTGCACGTGTAGCTACAGCACACATCGGGTAATTAACCCAATGTGTACTGTAGCTAGGAGAGCAGGGAGCCAGCGCTAAGCAGTGTGCGCTGCTCCCTGCTCTCTGCACGTGTAGCTGCGTGCGCTGGTAACCAAGGTAAATGTCGGGTTGGTTACCCGATATTTACCTTAGTTACCAAGCGCAGCATCGCTTCAGTGCGTCGCTGCTGGCTGGGGGCTGGTCACTGATTGCTGGTGACAGCTCACCAGCAACCCATGTAGCAATGCTCCAGCGATCCCTGCCAGGTCAGGTTGCTGGTGGGATCGCTGGAGCGTCTGACTGTGTGACCTCTCACCAGCAACCTCCTAGCAACTTACCAGCGATCCCTATCAGGTTGTATTGTTGTTGGGATTGCTGGTAAGTTGTTTAGTGTGAAGGTACCTTAAAGCTGGGTATACACACTGAAACTTTCTAGCGATCCCACCAGCGATCCCAACCTGGCCGGGATCGCTACAAAGTCTCTGGTGAGCTGTCAAACAGGCAAACCTGGCCAACGACGCAACAGCGATCCGGACCTGCAGAACGACCTAGCTAGTCATTGGGGACTTTGTAAAGCAGCTATTTGAAAGGGAAGTCGCTGTAAAGGCCCCTTTACACACTGAAACTTTCTAGCGATCATGCTGCACAGTGGGAAACAAAGGACCAAAGAATGGTCCTGAACGATTTGTAGCGATCACAACTTCACAGCAGGGGCCAGGTCGCTGATGTGTTTCACACACTGCAATGTCGCTGGGGAGGTCGCTGTAACGTCACAAAAATGGTGACGTTACAGCGATGTCGTTTGCGATGTTGCAGTGTGTAAAGCCACCTTTACACTTCTGCACTAAACTTATTTGCATATTTTTCATGTCTATTTTTAATGAATGAAATATAAAAGAATAGAGATTCTGGAAACAGAAGCGGTGTGTTTACTGTATCAGGCAGCACTGATTGCTAGAATACTGCTTTGTAATTATTTGAAGAAGCCACTAGCAACGTATTAATGTGGGTGATCTGGACAACACAAGGCAGGCTGTGAAACCCCTAAATATCATGGAAACAGGTCCCTATTTCCTACCTAATCCACAATCTCTCCCTCCCTGCTGTGACTTTGTTCAGTGCTATCAGCTCTTAAAAGAACTATTGTATTCAGGTTTCTGGATGGTACTATGGAGGTTGTGACACACACAGCTTTAAACACTGTCCTTGCTTGGAAATCTGTCCCTCCGTACACTACACTGACCTACACTGCAGGTAGCCCTGAAAAAGGCTTTTTGTGTTATTAAGAGACCTACACTCTCCCTAGCAGCTGCTACAATGCAGACTTCGGATGCAATGGGCACAAAATGGCAAGAGAAGGTCTTTTATAGACCCTATGACACTGAGCGGCCATTCAATCACAGTAATGCTACAATCAAGATGGCTGCAACATTATAAATTGGTTAAGAAGCCTAGCATGTTTATTGGATGCAAATCAGGCACCAAAATGGTTGGGTGGGACATCCAGATATAGCAAGGTGAATACACCATTACTCGCTATATAACAAATAGCCCGAGTACCGTACTATTCTACAAATAGCAAATAGTGACGAATACATTCGCTCATCACTAATAGAGAAGGATAAAGCCTCCCAATGTCTAGACTATATTTCCACATTTTGTAAAAAAAGAAATACTGCAGGAGAAAATTGTAATAAAAATTCAGAACATGGCTGTAACCATCTATGTGTCAAGTCTGTTTTCCTATCAAAGTTTCTTGTACTGTAAAATATGATAAAGGTCTTAGCAGATTTTCTGAGAAACGTTCAATGAGAAATTACCTGCAACAGAGTAGAGAGTTTGAACTTGAAGTCAGAAATGTGTTGTAGAAAATGACAAATTATCCTATCATTATCATGGCTGTCTGACTCGTGTGTACCTCTCATCACTGCACATCACCTATTTCTCACTCAAGACAATGTTCGAACTCATCTTGGTCTCCAGAATTACATTTAGTCTAATCACTTACTTAGCAGCACGAGAATGTTCAACTAACTACATTTTTGGCCTTGTATTTTAAAACATGGTGTTCAATAAGTATTATTTAAGTTCCAAGTATTACGAGAAATGATTTCTCTTCACAGTTTCCTTTGGCCTTTAACAATTTCCAGCACTTAGTCTCATGAAGTTCTCATTTTATTCCGAAAAGACAAGAACATTTGTCTTTTTCTACCTTTTTAGTATGCTTGATGCAAGTAAATCATACTACTCTTAGCATACAACTCTAAGGGCTCGCTCACACCACTGTAGAGCACAGACGATTGCTGTCTGATGTTTTATCGGATAGCATTTGTTCCATTGTTATACTATGAAGCAATCACTGCATGCTGCAACTGGAAGTGTATATCGGATGGCACGCACCCATACAAGTCTACGGGTGCATGTGAAACATCGGTCTGTACTCAGATATCATACACCAAGACAGGCAATGGAGAAGATGGAGAAATTAAGCTCTCCATCCTCTCTGCACCTGTGATGTGATGCTCGCATATGAGGAAATCGGAGTACAGTATAGTGACACTCAAATCACACTCACAGCAGAGTTTGAGCTCAGTGTCAATAGCATATGACATTTGACCCTCTCACATTGGATGCTGTACTCTAGTGAGAGCGTACCCTTATAGTACATTGCAGCATCAGATATGTTTAGTGTTCTTAGCTTTATAGATTTGCACCATGTCATACTGTTGGTAAAACTAGGAGGTGGCATTGCTATGGTTTTATGAAATGGCAATTTTTTAACATATGGTAATGTTGTCATAGCTGAGAGATTGACTCTGGATGTCCTGACACGCTACAGGATATAGCTGGTCCTGGCTGGGTGTGCATCTTGTGTAGTGTGAGCCATTCCCCCTGTGCAGGCAGCATGTTGCCAGTAACACTAGCTGGCCATGACCAAATGATGACTCGTTTCCATAAGAAGAACACAAGTTTGTTTCAAACAACAGTTTTTTACTCAATGGTTCATTTCATCAACAACTCTATATACCAGATAGTGGGCACATAACGTCCAGCACAGTTCAATTGTACAAGGCATATTCAGACACATTCTCAGTTCCCACTGGATTGCATCTGATCTTATTGGTCCTGAGAGTCCCTGCACAAGCCATTTCAACACAACTGGCAAATTAATGACAGTCACTTCCCTTTCTATGGCGCCATGTCTCTCTTCCTTGTAGAGGAGAAGGGTATGAGTCACTAATGTCAGAGTAGATACTTATGCTCTTCAAACTCTTAAGGCCACGTCACACTAAGCAACATCGCTAGCAACATCGCTGCTAAGGAACAAGTTTTGTGACGTAGCAGCGATGTTGCTAGTGATGTTGCTGTGTATGACATCCAGCAACAACCTGGCCCCTGCTGTGAGGTCGTTGGTTGTTGCTGAATGTCCTGGGCCATTTTTTAGTTGTTGCTCTCCCACTGTGAAGCACACATCGCTGTGTGTGACAGCGAGAGAGCAACAACTAAATGTGCGGACGCTGGTAACCACGGTAAACATCGAGTAACCAAGAAGCCCTTACATTGGTTACCCGATATTTACCTTCGTTACCAGCGTCCGCCGCTCTCACACTGCCAGTGCCGGCTCCCTGTTCCCTGCACACATAGCCAGACTACACATCGGGTAATTAACCCGATGTGTACTGTGGCTACGAGTGCAGGAAGCAGGGAGCCGGCACTGGCAGTGTGAGAGCGGCGGACGCTGGTAAAGAAGGTAAATGTCGGGTAACCAAGGTAAGGGCTTCTTGGTTACCCGATGTTTACAGTGGTTACCAGCGTCCGCAGAAGCCGACTCCTGCTGCCTGCACACGTAGCAGAGTACACATCGGGTAATTAACCCGATGTGTACTGTGGCTAGGTGTGCAGGGAGCCAGCGCTAAGCGGTGTGCGCTGGTAACCAAGGTAAATATCAGGTTGGTTACCCGATATTTACCTTAGTTACCACACGCTTCCACACGGCGCTGGGGGCTGGTCACTGGTTGCTGGTGAGATCTGCCTGTGGGACAGCTCACCAGTAACCCGTGTAGCGACGCTCCAGCAATCCCTGCCAGGTCAGGTTGCTGGTGGGATCGCTGGAGCGTCGCTTAGTGTGACATCTCACCAGCGACCTCCTAGCAACTTACCAGTGATCCCTATCAGGTTGTATCGTTGTTGGGATCGCTGGTAAGTTGTTTGGTGTGACTGGGCCTTTAGGGGTAAGCCAACTTTGTTCACATTCCAGTTAATCTCAAAACATTACCTTTACGGTTAGGGGCTTGTCCACTAGAGTCCTGTTCTCTGCCTCCTTTTGTCTGGGGCCACTGCACTTGAAGGTGCATCTCTAGCCTCACCATTGTTCTCACTTTGTGTCTCGGTCAGCACTCAAGGATTTTTCAATCTCCCATCTGGTCTCCTTACTCTTTTGCCACAAATCACCCACTGCATACAGCCTCGATAATCTACAGACCATACATTTGTAATTAGTACACACCGGGTCTTCACTAATGCTTCTAGAAAGAATCATCTTCTGCTCTATCTGTGAACTCCACCCATTGTGGGTTAGTTCCAAAAACTTAACTGTCTCTGACCCTGCTCACTGTCTCTTGCTGGGCAGAACTCAACCCTCTAACAGAACATTACTTTCACATTGAAAGACGATGTATCATACTTTGCACTAGATTACAATTCACAAGCCACATTATTTACAAAAGATGCAGGACACTTCACATTATACTTCATAACAATACAATAACGCGATTGGTGTCTTCAAGAGAAGGAACATCACCCAATCCACTTCCTTACAAGTGATAGAGGCATGGTTTGACTACATGGCAGCAGGTTTCCAGTCCACTACTGATTATCTTCTGCTGATAAAACATACTGTAACCCTAACCCGAACCCTAGCCCTAATGCCTTAGGTGAACAACATCAACAGTAAAACTCTCAGACTTGATACTTGTAATATAAAAATAAAATTACTAAATGGCTACTGGAGATAAGTTATGACAGAAAATATTTTTTTTTAATATTTTTAATTCTTTTGGATGTATAGAAGACATTTTATACACAGTAATTTTCTAATGTTCTGAAGAGCTAAAGTAGTCTGACCTTTGTTCTCAATTGATGTCAACAGTAAACACTGAAAGGGCATCCATTAAGATGAGACGGTGCCGCCAGTGTCTTAAAGTATTATTACAAAGAAAACCTAGCATCACCTCTCGTGGGTGCTCTGGAGAAAAATAAGTCAAGTAATGGAAACTCCGGCACTCTTAAAGTATGTCTGACCAGGGTTAGGCATCTCATAACAGAGTTATGTGATTGGCAACTATCCATGTTTCCAATCAAGTCTTAAGCTGGTGTCACACACAGCGACAACGACAACGACGTCGCTGCTACGTCACCATTTTCGGTGACGTTGCAGCGACGTCCCGTCGCTGTCGCTGTGTGTGACATCCAGCAACGACCTGGCCCCTGCTGTGAGGTCGCCGGTCGTTGCTGAATGTCCAGCTTCATTTTTTCGTCGTCACTCTCCCGCTGTGACACACACATCGCTGTGTGTGACAGCGAGAGAGCGACGAAATGAAGCGAGCAGGAGCCGGCACTGGCAGCTGCGGTAAGCTGTAACCAGCATAAACATCGGGTAACCAAGGGAAGTCCTTTCCCTGGTTACCCGATGTTTACGCTGGTTACCAGCCTCCGCTCTTGCTGCCAGCGCCGGCTCCTGCACTGTGACATGTGGCTGCAGTATGCATCGGGTAATTAACCCGATGTATACTGTAGCAAAGAGAGCAAGGAGCCAGCGCTAAGCAGTGCGCGCGGCTCCCTGCTCTCTGCACTGTGACATGTAGCTGCAGCACACATCGGGTTAATTAACCCGATGTGTACTGTACCTAGGAGAGCAAGGAGCCAGCGCTAAGCGCGGCTCCCTGCTCTCTGCACATGTAGCACAGCGACGTTATGATCGCTGCTTCTGCTGTGTTTGACAGCTAAGCAGCGATCATAACAGTGACTTACAAGGTCGCTGTTACGTCACCGAAAATGGTGACGTAACAGCGACGTCGTTGTCGCTGTCGTTTAGTGTGAACCCAGCTTTACTGTCTTCAGTCCGACTTGCACTTTAATGGAAGACTCCACAATCTATCTGACTGTCGGGAACATACTTATCTTGCTGCTGTGAAGAGGTTAAATTGAAATTGACCATATGATAATCCTGTATTACAGTCTTATAATAGACAGCGCTATCTCCCTACATGTCATAAAATTAGATTTAATGACAAAGCAATATACTAGATTATTGATTGGCACCTTCATGCCACTTCTCTTGTGCCAGGCTATATGTCCTTGGTACAGGTAATAGAGAAAAGTGATATAATATGGTATTTGACTTGGCTCAATAAGATCATAAAAATGTCTCTATGATGAAATTGCTTTGCACTTTTCTTGCAATGTTTCAGTCTGATTAACTCTTTCTTAATTCCACGGCATTAGGAAGGGGATATGAGATAGAAATGCTTTCTAGATGACCTGTCAGTAGTAGACTTTCATGTTTTCTATATTGTGCTTTCTCTGATAATAACACAGGAAACCTCACCAAATGCTCAATCTAATGATATTACATTTTGTCATCTGCTTCATGCTCATTCCAGGGTTTCTCCTATCTAACAAAGATCTGAGTCCAGAATGAGCTTTAATCAATGACAAGTCTTACAGATACAATTTCCTTTCACTTTGTACTGTTGTTTTATGTGCTTCAGTCTCAGAAAGCAGAGTAACACTTCAAAAAGCAGAGTAACACTTCAATTTTTAGTCTAATACATAGTGCTTTTCCTATAATCCTTTTTAGATTGCTGTTCTATATTCTGAAGTACCAGTTCAGAACACACTAGCTTACCTTGTTTTATATACGAGTATACAGTCATGGCCAAAAGTGTTGGCACCCTTGCAATTGTTCCAGAAAATTAAATATTTCTCCCAGAGAATTATTGCAATTACACATGTTTTGTCACACGCATGTTTATTTCCTTTGTGTGTATTAGAACAATACAAAACGAAGACAGAGGAAAAAAAGGCAAATTGGGCAAAATTTCACAAAAAAACTCCAAAATGGGCCAGACAAAATTGTTAGCCTCAGCTTAATATTTTGTTGCACACTATTTGGAATAATAACTACAATCAATCACTTCCTATAACCATCAACAAGCTTCTTACACCTATCAAATGGAATTTTGGTCCAGTTTTCTTTTGCAAATTACTCCAGGTCTCTCATATTTGAAGGTACCTTCTCCCAATAGTAATTTTAAGATCTGTCCACATGTGTTCAAAAAAATTGTTTAAAAGAACTGAGAGTCCTCAGTGGTTGATACCTTTTAATGGCGAACTGAAAAGGTGGTAATAATTGCAAGCTTTCGAGACTACTCAGGTCTCTTCATCAGGCTCAGTATAATACAAAATCTGGAGAGTCACATTTTGTGTTATACCATGCCTGATGAAGAGACCTGAGTAGTCTCGAAAGCTTGCAATTATTACCATCTTTTCAGTTAGCCATTAAAAGGTATCAACCACTGAGGACTCTCAGTTCTTTTAAACAATTTTTTTATCTCTACTGCCTAACACGGTACAAAGATATATTTTACTTGTATCACATGTGTTCAATGAGATATAGATCCAGACTCAATGCTAGCCACTTCAGAACTCTCCACTGCTTTGTTTCCATCCATCTCTGGGTGCTTCTTGAAGAATCTTTGGGGTCACCATCCTGCTGGAAGACCTATGACCTAGGACACAAACCCAGCTTGTTGATACAGGGCACTACATTGCAACCCCAAATACCTTTTTATGTCTCTATGTAAGCAGTGGGGTCCTTCTGGGTCTCCTGCTATAGTGTTTCATTTCATTTAAATGTCAATGGATAGTTCACACTGACATTGATACACCCTGAGTCTGCAGGACACCTTAATTTGTATGGGACTTGTTTGAGGCCATCTGGACTATCTTGCATTACAACCTTTCATCGATTTTTCTCTGCTGTCCACATCCAGACAGAATACCCACAGTTCCTTGAGTTGCAAACCTATTGATTATGTTGCCCACCATGAACAAAAGAACATCAAGATCTCTGAAGATGGACTTGTAACCTTGAGATTGCTGATATTTTTCAACAATTTTGGTTCTCAAGTCCTCAGACAGTTCTCTTCTCCATGTTGAGTGGGTCACACACAGATACACAATTAGAAGATTGACTCATCTTCTCCCCTCGTTATCTGGTTTTAGGTGTGATTTCATTATTGCCCACACCTATTACATGCCATAGGTGAGATTAAACAAGCATCACTTGTTGTTTACCCACAATTTTGGAAAGTGCTAACAGTTTTTGGGGTTTTATGGGAAATTATGTCCAATATGCCTTTTTCTCTGTTTGCTTCATGTATTATCCCAATACACAAAAGGAAATAAACATGTGTACAACAAAACATTTAATTGCAATCATTTTCTGGGAGAAATACTTCATTTTCTGGAACAATTTCAAGGGTGCCAACACTTTCGGCCATGACTGTGTTTGTATACAATCAATAAATATATATACATATATATATATATATATATACATACAGTTAGGTCCAGAAATATTTGGACAGTGACACAATTTTCGCGAGTTGGGCTCTGCATGCCACCACATTGGATTTGAAATGAAACCTCTACAACAGAATTCAAGTGCAGATTGTAAAGTTTAATTTGAAGGTTTGAACAAAAATATCTGATAGAAATTGTAGGAATTGTACACATTTCTTTACAAACACTCCACATTTTAGGAGGTCAAAAGTAATTGGACAAATAAACCAAACCCAAACAAAATATTTTTATTTTCAATATTTTGTTGCGAATCCTTTGGAGGCAATCACTGCCTTAAGTCTGGAACCCATGGACATCACCAAACGCTGGGTTTCCTCCTTCTTAATGCTTTGCCAGGCCTTTACAGCCGCAGCCTTCAGGTCTTGCTTGTTTGTGGGTCTTTCCGTCTTAAGTCTGGATTTGAGCAAGTGAAATGCATGTTCAATTGGGTTAAGATCTGGTGATTGACTTGGCCATTGCAGAATGTTCCACTTTTTTGCACTCATGAAGTCCTGGGTAGCTTTGGCTGTATGCTTGGGGTCATTGTCCATCTGTACTATGAAGCGCCGTCCGATCAACTTTGCGGCATTTGGCTGAATCTGGGCTGAAAGTATATCCCGGTACACTTCAGAATTCATCCGGCTACTCTTGTCTGCTGTTATGTCATCAATAAACACAAGTGACCCAGTGCCATTGAAAGCCATGCATGCCCATGCCATCACGTTGCCTCCACCATGTTTTACAGAGGATGTGGTGTGCCTTGGATCATGTGCCGTTCCCTTTCTTCTCCAAACTTTTTTCTTCCCATCATTCTGGTACAGGTTGATCTTTGTCTCATCTGTCCATAGAATACTTTTCCAGAACTGAGCTGGCTTCATGAGGTGTTTTTCAGCAAATTTAACTCTGGCCTGTCTATTTTTGGAATTGATGAATGGTTTGCATCTAGATGTGAACCCTTTGTATTTACTTTCATGGAGTCTTCTCTTTACTGTTGACTTAGAGACAGATACACCTACTTCACTGAGATAGTTCTGGACTTCAGTTGATGTTGTGAACGGGTTCTTCTTCACCAAAGAAAGTATGCGGCGATCATCCACCACTGTTGTCATCCGTGGACTCCCAGGCCTTTTTGAGTTCCCAAGCTCACCAGTCAATTCCTTTTTTCTCAGAATGTACCCGACTGTTGATTTTGCTACTCCAAGCATGTCTGCTATCTCTCTGATGGATTTTTTCTTTTTATCAGCCTCAGGATGTTCTGCTTCACCTCAATTGAGAGTTCCTTAGACCGCATGTTGTCTGGTCACAGCAACAGCTTCTAAATGCAAAACCACACACCTGTAATCAACCCCAGACCTTTTAACTACTTCATTGATTACAGGTTAACGAGGGAGACGCCTTCAGAGTTAATTGCAGCCCTTAGAGTCCCTTGTCCAATTACTTTTGGTCCCTTTAAAAAGAGGAGGCTATGCATTACAGAGCTATGATTCCTAAACCCTTTCTCCGATTTGGATGTGAAAACTCTCATATTGCAGCTGGGAGTGTGCACTTTCAGCCCATATTATATATATAATTGTATTTCTGAACATGTTTTTGTAAACAGCTAAAATAACAAAACTTGTGTCACTGTCCAAATATTTCTGGACCTAACTGTATAGAGTATATAAATATACATGTCGCGGGCGGAGGAGGGGACGCCGCGCTCTCCCACTGCTCGAGTCCGGCTGCCGCTGCTGCCGCGGCCTGCTGCTGCTCGGTGGCTCGAGCGATGGGCCGGATCCCGGGGACTCTAGCGGCGCTCCTCGCCCGTGAGTGAAAGGGGTTTGGTTGTGGGGATTGTTTATTGTCCGTGACGCCACCCACGGTTGTGGTGATTAGGTGGACACCACCGCTGCGCTGGCTGCGGATCCCGGGAGTGGTGGTATGGAGCAGCCAGTTGTTGATTTGCCCCTCCGTGGGTAGGGGATTGGTGGTCCCGGGGCCCAGTGATGGGGTTGGGATGGTGGACAGGCGGGTTATGGGGCCTGTGGAGGTGCAGGGGCGCAGGGGCAGCGCGGTGCCGCACGGCATGGAGGTACTCACTCAGCCAGTAAACACGACACAGTTCTCGGTAAACAAACGGCTGGTTGGACGGGTCCCTCGGACGGTTGCGGTGCTGATGTTCCCTGCAGTTGACGGTGACAGTCTCTTCCCTGCACCTATGTGTAGTCTGTTGGTAGCGATGGATTCCCACCGGTAACCCGCTCCCCAGCCTGGATATGGGCCGGAGGAGCCCCACTCTTGCCCGCAGGCGCTGGCCCTGGGAAACTGGTGCCTTGGCGGTGGCGGTGTCTCCCCTTAACGGTCGGACTGTTGCCTTCAATCGGGACTTGGTTGTTGGGAGACAGTCGTCCCCTTCACTGACGGATTTGGCAAATTATGGCGACTCCTAGCCTTGCCGGGATCCGAAAGGCCCCTGCCCTGGTGCTGACTCTTCTTTGTATACCGCTCCGGTACCGCCGGGTCACCACCCGTCCACGGTCCTTTCGGCAACCTCCGAGCAATCTGTCCTGCAGACGGTCACCGCCGTCTGCCAACCTTGCTGTCTCAGTCCGGGGCACACACCCGGACCAACTTCAGGCTTCTTGCTGTCACTTTCTTCACTTTCTCTACTTTTCCTCCTTCCACTTCACTGTTTACTCCTCACACTTTCAACTCTCAAGCTAATCTCAACTCAACTGCCTGGTTTTCCCGCCTCCAGGGCTGTGAACTCCTCGGTGGGCGGAGCCAACTGCCTGGCCCACCCCCTGGTGTGGACACCAGCCCCTGGAGGAAGGCAACAAGGATTTTAGTTTTGACCTCGATGTACCTGCAGGGAATGTGGGGTGCGTGTTGTGTTGTGACCTGTGACCCCTGGCTTGCCCAGGGCGTCACATACACATACACAAACACATACACATATATATACATATATATATATTTTTATATATATATATATATATATATATATATATATATATATACATATATATATATATATATATTCTCTCATATTTTATAGCAAACACTTGGTGACTGATTCTCTTTAAGTGAAGAAGACAGTAAGTGAAAAACAAATGCAACTCCACACCTAAATTATCAGTCATCCCTTTTTAAACTATCAAATGTCAAAGAGATGGTAAAAATCCCTAAAGAGCTGATGCATAACCAGTATATTCATACATTGGCTCCCTGTAAATAAGAATCACATGCTGCACTAATTTTACACATTTAGAAAACAATCTAATAAGGTCTTTTTTCCAATGGAGTATAGCCTTGGTTGTCAGGAACATTCTTATACATAGAACCATCTTAATATAAAGTATGCTGCACTGTATACAATGATAAAGTTTCAAACAAAATGAAAATATGAAGCAATGACACATATACGGTACATACATAAAATGTATTTCGTGATGGTCTCCTATAAAGGGACTAAATAATGTTTCCCAGGTTTAGCTTTGTGCATTTGTTGTGGTTAAAATCGTGGTTATCCATTTACATACTATAAGAATGTTCCCCCGTGGTCCCCACATAGCTTTCTCATGAGCCAGATCAGACACCCCCATACTTTGCACTGACGAGGGGCAAGCACCCCGAAACACCGTGTCTGCAAATTGGGATTCTGATCTGGCTTATATATCCTGAGTCATATTGCAAAGGATTGTCAAAAATCCACTTGTGACTTTTAGGATCGCTACTTCCAATAGGTGGCGCTGTGCTAGAGTTTGTCTCCTTTACTGGAGAGACAATTTGAATATTTCCCAGAGGGGCATTGCAGCTATAAGTCCCCTTACCTGGCAGCCAGACTGGCTTGCAAAGTCTCCTTAAGGAGAATAGTGTTCCCCCGTGGAATTTTAGGGGCATTGCAGCTATAAGTCCCCTTACCTGGCAGCCAGACTGGCTTGCAAAGTCTCCTTAAGGAGAATAGTGTTCCCCCGTGGTCCCCACATAGCTTTCTCATGAGCCAGATCAGACACCCCCATACTTTGCACTGACGAGGGGCAAGCACCCCGAAACACCGTGTCTGCAAATTGGGATTCTGATCTGGCTTATATATCCTGAGTCATATTGCAAAGGATTGTCAAAAATCCACTTGTGACTTTTAGGATCGCTACTTCCAATAGGTGGCGCTGTGCTAGAGTTTGTCTCCTTTACTGGAGAGACAATTTGTATAAGAATGTAGTGACCTCTGAAGGACAAGTGCAAAGTCAATGTTTTCGTGGCTTCTGGTTTTATCAATGGTTATCATAAACCCGTTCCGCCAATTTCACTTATTATTTATGTCAATCGCTGCTTGCCACCAGTCTGAATACACTATCAGTGGATCAATGTTATCCGACTCATGCAGATGGGAGTTGCAGTCATACGATTCTGCTGTTGACTAAAGTAAAATACTGATTAAAATCAGGCAACACAACATTAAGCAATGACAAGGTTTTTCTTTTCATAGCAAGGACAAATGAAGCATTTCACAGGGAAGGCAAAGCAGCATGCTATCAGTAAGAATGATACACGGTCTGGGAGAGAAATAATGGGAAAGCATACATGTAAAGATGGAGCTAGGAAAGATGTAGGGTGGAATTCTTAGATCTTTTTAAGACTGTAAATGAGATCTTTTACAATAACGTTTTACAGTTATTAAAATATCTCAAGCCCAACATAATGTGCTAAATATTGGTATATAATTACATATACCCAGCATATAGAAAAATGGTAAAATATACATGCCTGCATTCACCACTAGAGGAAGCTTAAGAGCTTATTCTCTAATGTTTTAGCACTGAGTTTCATGTATGGCCAGTAGATATGAGCGGATCAATCTGTGGATAGAGGTTGAGTCAAATTTTCTTATAATTGAGGTTCCATGAGAATTCGTACATTTTGAGATGTGATTGGCGGTTTGCAAAAAAGACCTTCCCGGGTACCAATTTCTTCACTGCTGGAGCATCAGATTGTGGGCTAACGTCATTTAACGATGTTGTGTTGGCCTCTCCATAATGCACTGCAGTTATTACATCTTCCAGATTATCATACCTTGTTTAGAGTGGTGGTCCGTACCAGGGTCATCACAGATCAGTGGTTCCCATTGGAGCACAGTTTGTATGGCAAATTAGTTTTTTTTATCTCTAGAGTCATGGGTACGTCTCTCACCTGAGGAGTGTAAGCTCTTATGGTCAGTGGGATCCTCTCTCTTGTCTGTAGAATGTAAATCTTATGGTTAATGGAATCCTCTCTCTCTCACCTGTAGAGTGTAAGCTCTTATGGTCAATGAAGTCTTCTATCTCTTGCCTGTAGAGTGTAAGCTCTTATGGTTAGTGGAATACTCTCTCTCTCTTGCCTGTAGAGTGTAAGTGCTTATGGTCAGTGGGATCCTTTCTCGCCTGTAGAGTTTAAGTTCTTAAAGTCAGCAATGTCCTGTCACCCTCTCTCTTTCCTGAAGATTTGTAGATTGTCAGATCTTATGATCAGCAGAGTCCTCTTTCTCCATCTCCTGTAAAATGTAAGTTCTTATAAACAGAGGGTTCTTGTTCCCTCTTCTCTCCCTACATGTGAATTTTCCGAGCAATTACAAGTTTTCCAACTATTGAGATTTGCACAAATGTATTCATCACAATTCTAATTTTTGGAGAAAAGTCATCAAATTTGAATTTCAAAAGATCCACTCATCTCTAAAATAACAGTATGCAATAAGCTCACAAGCTACTTCCAGGGGTGACTTCATAATGCCAAAAGACTATTACTGAACTCTATGGTCAGGATTTATCATTGTGTTTTCACTAAAAATCTGTCATAAAACACTTTGATAACTTAAGAAATGTTTGCACAACATGAGAGACTGCTCAAAAATGTTGCTATTTGTCATTTTCACAACAGTTTTAACCATCTTTACAAAATGAGCAGAGCTGGGATGGGATGTAGAGAGGCATGACGTAATAGATAGTTTAATTCAGGATGAGCTGAGGTGTACCTTACACCAGAAAGCTTACTCCAGACACTGACCGGAGTAAGATTTGTGACGAGGCAGATGGAAGAACAAGCAACTTTTCAGACATGCAAGATTCATTAAAGAAATCAGGTGCCTCTGACTTCAATATATCGCCACATCAAGACTGGCGTTTTTTCACTTTTATCCACAATTCACCTCCATTATCAGATGATGTTCCTTTTGCTACATAATAAATTATGTGTAAACGTGGATTCATTAAATGTCTGGAAATAAAATAATCAGTAAAGTAATATTATTATTATTATTATTATTTTTATTATTATTATTATTAATATTATTATTATGTGTTGAAAGGGATTCTGTCAGCAAAATTTTATCCCTCCCCCAAAATATATAGTCACGTATGTCTTTCAATGACAAGTTGAGCAATACCTTTACATGGCCAGTTCCTCTGTTACTGAGAAATCAGCATTTTATTTGATATGTAAATGAGGCTGTATGACTATGGTAGATCTGAAGCCTCTGTCACTCCAGCTCTATTTTCCACTCAGTGCCACCTTCTCCTGCTTGATTGATAGCCTCTATAACCTATGACTTCAGGCAAAGGAGTCATCAAGCAGGAGGCGTCAACGTTGGGTGAGGAATAGAGCTGGAGTGACGGAGGTTTCAGATCTACATCCTCGTTTGCATACCAATTCAAACACTGATTTGTCAGTAATGAAGGAATGCACTGGCCATGTAAAGGTGTTGCTGGACTTGTCTTTGATTGAGCTCCATGTTCATGTAAATATATATTTTTGGGGGGTGGGGGTGTGAAATCCTGCCAACTAATTCCCTTTAGGACAGATATGCTACTTAATGGCAGACTTCACATCTGGATAATAAATATGACTGTATTATATGTACTTTACACAAGGTATGCTGTAGTTACAATGCTGATAGTCACATCCATATAGTACATATACATTGATGTGATCTTTGTAAAAATAATGTACCATATTTATTTTAGACACTGAATGGTAAAAATGTGCTGGATAATCATAAAAACGAATCCTAAATGTTTTATGATCCACATCTTCAGGATTACCCATGCACTGAGGTGGGCACTGCTTTTAGGCTATTTAGGCTTTGCATAGAAAGGTCATAAATAGGTAGTCCCTGGCACAGGTTCACTTAATCTCCTCCTAAGTTTGGGACCAACACTCAGAAGTCTTAAGCTATACCTCAACTCCTTTGATCTGTGAACAGTTTTAGAATGAAAGTAATGATTTAACATTAGTGCTTAACTTTTTATGATACAAGAAAGCTCGGGAACACCTTCAAGCTTGATCAGTCTCCAATTCTTGTAGCTCATTTAATATCCTGGGCAGACATTCAATTTTGTTTTTGTTCTTTTACACAAGATATGATATAAATTGCATTTAACCAGTTTCCAATATAAAACAATGTCATCCAACTGTGATTCAGAGTCAGTAAGGACTACATTGTGCAACAAATACACCCAGAAAAACAACATAACACTAAGTAAGAGTATCTGTTATAGAGTGCCCATGCCATATATTCGACAATTGTAATTTTTTATGCTCTCTCATCTATACAAGGTCAAATCATAACTGCAATCATTACAAAATGTGATGTCATATACCAGCACTAAAATGAATGCTTGACATTGTTATACAAGGGTAGTCCTATGTCTGCCAAAGCGATAATTACTCATTGACAGTACCTTGCTCTCTGGTCTGGCTTATAGATGGTTGTTCCAAGTGGGAAAAAACCCTCTGTGATATCTATATGTCATTTTAGCTCATATGGAAATGGCTACGTGCACACTTTGAGTTTTGGTCAGTTTATTACCTCATTATTTGAAAGCCAAAACCAAGAATGGAACAATCAAAGGAAAAGTATAATAGAAACATGGCCACCACTTCTGATTTTTTTCCCACTTCTGGCTTTAGCTTACTAATTCTGAAGTAAAAAAACTCACCAAATACTGAAAGTATGAACGTGGTCTTAGTTCATCTGTGTGTGCACCTGTGTAAGGCCATGTCCACACAATGAGTATTTGGTAAGTTTTTTACCTCAGTATTTTAAGACAAAACCAGGAATGGACCAATCAGAGGAAAAGTATAATAGAACCACAGGCACCACTTCTGTATTTCTCACCCACTCCTGGTTTTGGCTTACAAATTCTGAGGTAAAATACTGACCAAAAACTGAAAGTATGAATGTGGCCTTAGTCCATCTCTGCACCTGTGTAAGACTACATGCACACAATGTGTATTTGGTGAGTTTTTTACCTCAGTATTTGTAAGCCAAAACCAGGGGTGGGATAATCAGATGAAAAGTATAATAGAAACATGAGCACCACTTCTGTATTTATTACTAGGGATGATCGAATACCTCACATATTTGTCTACGCCCATATTCAACGAATGGGTCGCCGCTATTCGACCATTTGCGAATTTTCAATGTAAGTCTATGGGAAACCCGAAGAGTTGCTGAATAGCAACTATTCGGGCTTCCCATAGACTTACATAGCGCATTGAATATTCGCATAGCGGCAACCTATTCATCGAATATTTGTGAAGCCGAATATTGCCGAATATTTGTGATATTCGATCATCCCTATTTATTACCCACTCCTGGTTTTGGCTTACAATTACTGAGGTAAAAACTCACCAAATACTCAACATGTGCCCATGGTCTCATTAGAATAGGGAAAATCAAGAATCCGAAGGGAGACTATTTAATTAGGGATCCTACTGTAATTCTAATTCATACTTAACACCATTATAATTTGACATTTTAGAAATTAGAAGTGGTTAAGTAGTCTTTATTGGGATATTTCACTCAGTGAAAGGACTTCTTTGGACTTTAGGATATGAGCTGTGAAATATGCTACAGAAGTGTCCTCCAGTTCTGCTATTCTTCAGGGAACCACTGGAGGCAACACTTGACTATATTATATCAATAATTCATCTTACAATAATAATCCTGATTTATTTGTCGTTTCAAAAAACGTTAAATATCTGACAAACTATTATCTTTTTTTAGTCTTTTGTGCTTTGTTTTGGCAATATAATAAACCTTTTTAAAATAAATAAAACAAATCAATTGAATAGTTTATATTCTAATCATTGCACATGAAACCAGGTATACCCCATTAGCCTGCTATTAGGAGGCACAACATATGGGACTGAAGAAATTTAAAAAAAAACTACAGGTCTCAGAAAACAATGATTTCATTTTTCTATGAAAGCTAATAGTGGGAAGGTTTTGATGTAGAAATGTGCAGCTGACATTCGAAGTCATAATGTTCTACAAATAATAGCTTGTTAGCGCACAACCTTCCGCACTAACATTCACAGAGCACATAGAGACCTGAAGAGGCTTGTGTTCTCCGCATACCGTGCAGTAAATAGCCTTAGCTAAGACAAGTGTGTAATGATGTGGCTGCTACTCGTATTTTGCCACCTGTGTAGACAGTTTCAAAACCAATTGGCAATTTGCTATCACAAAAGATAAAAAATAACGATTAATGATTTATTTTTCACCCTTTTTCTATTTGTAAGCCTAGCTACTTACTCCAACTGTTTAACTAATTTCTTGAAGTATCTTGACAATGTCTTCATTAATTTTAAGGTTGCTTGGCAATATGTATGATCAACTATACTGGCGTCAAATGATATAGACTGGTAGCCCTCGTAAATCAACAATGAAGTCACTGGACAAGGTCCTCAAAACGAGGAACATTTCACTGGTGATGAAGACACGACTCATACATAGTCTGATCTTTTCTGTAGCAATATATTGATACAAAACTTGAACGATAAAGAAACAAGACAAAGCAAGTTTGACGCTTTCAAAATGTGGTGCTGGAGAAGGATACTATCAATACTATGGATGGTAAGAAAAACAAACCAATCAATTTTGGAACAAATCAAGCCAGACGTCACTCAAAGCAAGGATCACAAAGCTACGACTTGCCTACTTTGGACACATCATACCAGGAGAGTAATTACTGGAGAAGAACATCATAGTTGGAAAAATAGAAGGAACAAGGCGAAGAGGAAAACTAACAAGCCAATGGCTTTATACTACCACAAAAACAGTGGAGAAAACCCTGGTGGCCCTTTCTAGGGTTGCACAAGATTGATCTTCGTACAGAACTTTGATTCATCAACCCACCATTGCTCAACATCGAGCTGAAGGCTGTTAAAAAAAAATCTTGCTGTACACTTTTTTAATATTTCTTTGTAAAGAAAATCTTAAAATAAAATGTTAAAATACAAAATATAATGATAAGTTTTTCATTTAAGCTGCCATACAATAGGCACTTTAGAACTTCCAGTAGTAGTATTGATGGTAACAATAAGTAATACTTGTAATAATACTAGTAGAAGTACTTTCAAGTTATTTCCTAAATCATTTCTTAAAATGTACAGCAACGACATCAACTTTTTACAGGTTGTGATACATTTTTCATTATAACAAATGATATCTAGCCTTACTGAATATTTAAAAGGAAAAAGTTTATTAGGATATGAACAAGTGATATAACTCTAGTAGTAACTGCCAGCGACATGGTTTTGAATCTTGTTAAGGTTGAATAATGTGATAAGTTTGAATAATGTGATACTTTCACAAGTGTCATAGTGCATAATAATATATGCAGGTAAAAACAGCCAAGTAGACACATACAGGGAGAATAAAAAGCTACATGTGACTCTGCCACCAAAGGCTGGGTGGTCTGTGGTGACTGTTCATGGTAATAACGGCTTGGTTAAAATGGCCGACTGTGGCAATCATTTAATAGTCTGTTTGGACAGGCCGACTGGACTTTCCATGCACACATAACGATCCGTAAAAGATCCATCTGTCGACATAGACCGTCGTTCTCTACATCACAAATTAGTTGTATGTTTGGTGACTGGCAGCCTGTTTACATTGTTAATTACCAGGAAAAACACTTTTCTAAGAACACTCATTTATGATATTCAGTCAGTGTATTCTTGCATTTGGAAGTTATGTCCTATCCATGGGATAAGGGTTAACTTCCCAATGGCTAGTCTTCGGCACTACCGTAAGAATGAATGGAGCATCCGTGCATATCATTGAACACTGTTTCATTCACACAAGACTTTTCATAGCCCTTGTTTTCAGAATCAATGGTGGTCCTATTGGTCAAAATTCCAGAGAATGGGAAGAATATCCCTTTAAGGATAATAAATATGCTTTATGAATCATATATTTTCTAATGGTTTATAAAGTTACTCTATTGATTAGAGATGCCGAGCTGGTGCACAACCAAAGTTGATAGTTTAGAATTTGATAATGTAACGTAAAATTGAGCAGACTATAGTGGATTTACATTGCTTTACTTACACAACATTTATGGTGCCCTATATCATTTAAAGTATCTAATTGTAGCTCTTATGCCTTCTGTGGCAGTGCATGGGTTAAGAATTTGTACATTTTTCACATTTTACATGTGTTCCATTGTTATTGGTAGAACAACTGGAAGATAAACACATTGTCTTACACATTACACAGCAGGGCTCTACTAATGGATGATCTTGTCACACTGACTCGATAAGACCTTTTCCAGGTACTGACCAGGGGAGATTGATAGCATGAAGCCAGCTGACACAGCCAATCTAGGTTTTAGTAAGGTTTTTTGCAGTTCTGAGTCCCATAACAGGCTTATGAGCAAGATGTCAAGCTCCTGTAATCATCAGCAGAGAACATTTAGAAAGAGCAGCAAAACGAATGTCAGTTGATTTTCTCTATAGCGCATCATAAATAGATGGCAAGCATCAGTATTTCACAGAAAAGTGATTTAGTCTACACCAATAACAGCATGATTTGGTGGAAATTTTATATAGAACCTGCTAGAAAAAATACAGCATGGATAGGAAGATACAGTTTCAGACTGGGCTACCAAAGCGCCACCAGTGATATTAACTTTGGGGGCCCTCTGATCAACTACGCGCAAAAATGTAATTACTCTCATACACAAATTTTCTTATTCTTCTATATAACAATAGACTTGGTGGTTTAATGAATGATAAGATGCTGCTTTTACCTGTACAAAGTGAATCAAGTATATTGTGCTATATACTGATCATATAGGGTGGTTGATGGCCCATACTTGAAAAAGGGCCTACTAGGGGATTCACCGATTCCACAGTGGGCCAGTGTAAGCCTGGGCACATGGTAAAGCAAGCCAGCATTGGTACTAAGAGAAAGCGAATAAAAAAGAATCATAAGAATAATAATAGCTCTTATGTATGTAGTTATTTATCCCTTCACGACCGGACGATTTTTCGCTTTCCGTTTTTTTTTGCCATTCTTCTTCCGAGAGACCTAACTTTTTATTTTTAAGTCAATATGGTCATGTGAGGGCTCAGGTTTTGCGGAATGAGCTGTACTTTTAAATGAAACCATACGTTTTACCATATAGTGTACTGGAAAATGGCAAAAAAATTCCAAATGCAGTAAAATTGCAAAAAAGTGCAATAGCACTATTGTTTTTGAGATATTTTATTCACTGTTTCACTATATTGTAAAACTAATGTATGGGTGTGATGCCTCAGGTGAGTGCGAGTTCCTAGACACCAAACATGTATAGGTTTACTTCTATATAAAGGATTAAAAAAATCGGAAGTTTGTCCGAAAAAAGTGGCGCACGTTTTAAGCTATATTCCGTGACCCACAGCGTTCTCATTTTTTGTGATCTATCGCTCAGTGATGGCTTATTTTTTGCGTCTCGAGCTGACGTTTTTAACGCTATCATTTTTACGCAGATGCTACGCTTTGATCGCCTGTTATTGCATTTTGCGCAAAATTTGTGGCAACCAAAAAATCTACTTTTGGCGTTTGTAATTTTTTTTGCTGATACGCCGTTTACTGATCAGATTAATTGATTTTATATTTTGATAGATCGTATATTTTTTATTTTTTAACCCTTTAATTTTAAATGGGGCAAAAGAGGGTGATTTGAACTTTTAGAGTTTTTTTTTTTAAATTTTTTAAAACTTTTTTTTTACTTTTTTTATTTTACCAGTCCCCCTAGGGGGCTATATGGATCAACAATCCGATCGCTCTGCCCTATCTGCTGATCACAGCTATATAGCTGTAAACAGCAGATATGCTGATTTTCTGCTTCACTCGGCTCCGAGCCAAGTGAGACTGAAAGTAATTCATGTCAGCTACAGGAGTCATCACATGACCCTGTGCTATCATGACAACCACTGGAAGTCACGTATTAATTTTTACCGCCGATACCATTATAATGGCGCTGTCACATATTAACAGCGCCATTTAAAGAGTTAAATGGCACGAGCAGATAATGATTCTGCTTGTGCCTAGCAGGCACACATCTCAGCTGTGAAAATCAGCTGAGGTGTGCGCCGATCACTGCATGCTGCCGGCAGCAGACCGCGGGCAGTAACACTATGACCGCTAGGACGTAATATTACTGCCCACGGTCGTTAAAGGGTTAATTTAAGAAACACAGCTGTATGAACAGAAGCATTAATTGAAACGGTGAACTTATGAATCTATGTATTTTGTAACTATTTTGACAATGCCTTTTTTTTGAAGAAAGGGTACTTTGTGTAACTACAGTATGTTAGTATATCTAAATGTGTATTTGAATATGATCATAGGCAAGCATAGTGATTTACATTCAATCTCAAGAACAAAGGTTCTGTATAATTTGGTGGGTTGCCATTTATATATTATTCTAACTTAGAGGAAGAAAATTACTTATTCACCTGCACTATATCCTTATCAAAGTGAATAATGACATACCATTTTTAAAAAATAGTCTATGAAAGTTATACTTACAAGCCCAGTGAATCCAGAGGGAGACACAAACACTAATTTAGTATAGATAATAAAAGTTTCTTCTGGATGCTTTACTGGAAATTGGACACATTCCCGGATAAACATTTCACAATACTGCCTATAGATGACTATGAAACACACAATATTACAAAGTCTGTGGTAGGTGGCTTCAGGTGGGTAGACAATCTAATGTTTTTTTCTAGTATTTTTTATTACCACTTGCAGTCACAATAGGGATGTGCCCACACTAGATGTTTTATCTATTAGCACTCGGGCAAATGTTATACTATGGAGCCAAACAGTGATTTTTTTTCCCATGCAGTTTTGGCATGAGAAAAAATTGCAGCATGCTGCGATTGGCAGTGTATCTTGGCTCATGCACACCCATACAGGTCTATGGATACAATTGGTATCATCCAAGAACAGTTCAATATATGTAGAGACAGGCAATAGCGAAGATAGAGAGATTAATCTCTCCTCTTTACGTGTGATCCTATTTTTTTATTCAAGGGAATTGGAGCATAGTAGAAAAACACTAGATAAAAGCTGAAGAGAAAAAGCGCAATAGGGTTTTACTCAACGGACATATAAGAATAATAAGGGAATGTGCTCCCCTTATGTGGTTTTGTGTCACACAATCAGAATTAAAGCATGTAGTCAACTGCTGCAAAGTCCACGTGCTAAAAAAGCCAAAGCAGATCATGGACAAAATAGATGTGGAACTGTTACTGCTGAAGATATGACATAAATCCAGGAAAGTTGAATGAAGGTGGTTTTATTCAACGCGTTTCGAAGTGTCGCCCCACTTCTTCATCATGGTTATATCAATGGATTATGAAGAAGTGGGGTGACACATCAAAATGCATTGAATAAAACCACCTTCATTCAACTTTCCAGGATTTATGTCATATCTTCAGCAGCGCAGTAACAGTTCCACATCAACTTTGTTCCTGACCTAGTAGAATAACATGGCTCACAATCCCAGCAGACATTGAGCCGAGTTTCAGTTGCATATCACATCCAATGCTTTCCCATCGCATGCTATACACTAGTGTGAGTGCACCATTATGTACATGGCTGCATCAAATATGTTCAGTGTCCTTATTGTTAAAGATTTAACACCTTGTAACGCTGTTGGTAATACTTGGAGGTAGCATTGCTATGGTTTTATGAAATGGCAATTCTAGCACTTCAAATTCTTTTTTTTTTGGTGTTTACAGGGGTTGTCCACTACTATGACAACAGCGAACATCCGCTTTCTGAAGGGAGAGGGATGTTCGGCATCACAGCGACATCAAACTGCGGCCGACCAATAGAAGCGGAGGGGCGGAGATGAGCGCGACGTAAACATCCCGCCCACCTCCTTCCTTCAGCATTGCCGGCAGGACGCAGGTAAGCTGTGTTCGTCATTCCTGGGGTGTCACACGGAGCGATGTGTGCTGCCACGGGAACGATGAACAACCTGACGCTCGATTTTTAGAAAATAAGCGACATGTCAGCAATGAACGAGAAGGTGAGTATTTCTGCTCGTTCATTGCTGTCACACGCTACGATATATCAGATGATGCCGGATGTGCGTCACGACGTGACCCCGCCGACATCTTGTTCGATATATCGTAGCTTGTAAAGCCCGCTTAAAAGCTTGTTAATTTTTATAGGAAGCGATTGATTGCAGGTATTTATTCCGAAGGGTGTGCAACCAAATATAAAGTTGAGTGTTAAAACAGTTTTGTCCCAACCATTTTTGGAGTTGTGTGAGAAATTATATCCAATTTGCCTTTTTTTCCTCAGTTTTTTTTTGTGCTGTTCCAACACACAAAGAAAATAAACACGTGTATGACAAAATGTGTAATTGCAATAATTTTCTGGTACAAATACTTCATTTTCTGGAACAACTTCAAGGGTGCCAACACTTTTGGCCATTATTGTATATGGCTATACAGAAGCGATTGGAGGTAGTTCACAATTCGTAAAGGTGTTAAAGGATAATTAAATTTTCAAATATCTTCAAAAATAACAGCTTATGTGTGATAATTCTGTTTATAGGAGACATTTGTAAGTGGAAACAGAAACTGAAAACCATATGATGCATGAGAAAACATTCTTTACTGAACTTTATATTGAAAGGTTGTACTTACAGAATATAGGTTTGATTCAGAGTAGTGATGAGCGAGTACCAAAAAGCTCGGGTGCTCGAAGCTCGGGCCGAGCCTCCCAAGATACTCGTGTACTCGGCCCGAGCAACGAGCCCAATGTTATCCTATGGGAGACCCGAGTATTTTTGTGAAATGACCCCCCGGCAGCATGGAGAAACCCTAAAAATGTCACAAAAGTCTCAGAAGAGTGCTCAAATGACATGGCAACAGCATGGGGAAGACCCCTTGAAGCATTTATCACTCAAAAGTCACAGCTGTGAACAATTTTGTCCGAGTTTTACGTCATTTTTACGGACTCACCAGAAAACCTTCCAAAATGACACCAAAATGAATTTTCATGGCGGAAATGTTAAGGGCACATACCCAATAGTGAGATAGAGCTGGTGTATGTTACTTTTGAGATTAATACATGAAAGATTTTACGTAAAACATTGTGTGGCACTCCGATGTCCAAAACGCACGTTTTGTGCTTTTTACTAGCGGTCGGTCATTTTTTTTTTCATTCTATCTCCCGTCGGTCGGTCTCGCTCTGTCGGTCTCTCTCTGTCTTGTCTGTCTCCCTCTCATAGTCTGTCGGTCAGTCTCCCCCCTCTCTCTTACTTACCGTTCCCCGATCACTGCCGCGGCGCTGCACAGCTGTTCACTAAACTCCGGCGGCTTTTCCTCTTTTGAAAAAGCCGACCGCTCATTAAACAATCTCGTATTCCCTGCTTTCCTGCTTTTCGGCGCCTATGAATGGTTGCAGTGAGACACACCCCCACGCTGAGTGACAGGTGTCTCACTGCACCCAAACACAGCAGCCGGTGGGTGTGTGTATACTGTGCAGTGAAATAAATAATTAAATATTTTAAAAAAACGGCATGCGGTCCCCCCAATTTTAATACCAGCCAGATAAAGCCATACGGCTGAAGGCTGGTATTCTCAGGATGGGGAGCTCCACGTTATGGGGAGCCCCCCAGCCTAACAATATCAGTCAGCAGCCGCCCAGAACTGCCGCATACATTATATGCGGCAGTTCTAGGACTGTACCCGGCTCTTCCCGATTTACCCTAGTGCGTTGGCAAATCGGGGTAATAAGGAGTTAATGGCAGCCCATAGCTGCCACTAAATCCTAGATTAATCATGTCAGGCGTCTCCCCGAGATTCCTTCCATGATTAATCTGTAAATTACAGTTAAAAAACACACACACCCGAAAAATCCTTTATTAGAAATAAAAAACACTAACAAAGTCCCTCATCACCAATTTATTAACCCCGACAAACCCTCCATGTCCGGCGTACTCCACAGTCCTCCAGCGTCGCATCCAGCTGTGCTGCATGAAGGTGACAGGAGCTGCAGAATACACCGCCGCTCCTGTCAGCTTCACACAGCAACTGAAGACAGCCGTGTGATCAGCTGAGCTGTCACTGAGGTTACCTGGATCCAGCGGTGGATGCAGCAGTGGCCGCGGGTAACCTCAGTGACAGCTCAGCTGATCGCGCTACTCACCGCCGCTCCGGTCAGCTCCACGCAGCAACTGAGGTGAGTATCGCGATCAGCTGAGCTGTCACTGAGGTTAATCCCGGCCACCGCTGGATCCAGCGGTGGCCGTGAGTTACCTGACTGACAGCAGCTGATCGCGCTACTCACCTCAGTTGCTGTGTGAAGCTGACCGGAGCGGCGGTGTATTCTGCAGCTCCTGTCACCTGCATGCAGCAGAGCTGGATGCAACGCTGGAGGTCCATGGAGTACGCTGGACATGGAGGGCTTTGTCGGGGGTTAATAAATTGGTGATGAGGGACTTTGTTATTGTTTTTTATTTCTAATAAAGGATTTTTCGTGTGTGTGTGTTTTTTAACTGTAATTTGCAGATTAATCATGGAAGGTTTCTCAGGGAGACGCCTGACATGATTAATCTAGGATTTAGTGACAGCTATGGGCTGCCATTAACTCCTTATTACCCCGATTTGCCAATGCACTAGGGTAAATCGGGAAGAGCCGGGTACAGTCCCAGAACTGTCGCATCTAATGTATGCGGCAATTCTGGGCGGCTGCTGACTGATATTGTTAGGCTAAGGGGCTCCCCATAACGTGGGGCTCCCCATCCTGAGAATACCAGCCTTCAGCTGTATGGCTTTATCTGGCTGGTATTAAAATTGGGGGAACCGCACGCTGTTTTTTTAAATTATTTATTTATTTATTTTACTGCACAGTATAGACACGCCCACCGGCTGCTGTGATTGGGTGCAGTGAGACACCTGTCACTCAGCGTGGGGGCGTGTCTCACTGCAACCAATCATAGGCACCTGTGGGCGGGGAAAGCAGGAAATATGAGATGGCTGTGTGCAGAGCACAGCGCTCCCGCCGGTATAAAGGCTCGGTCACGCTGTGCGGGCCGGCCAATCACTGCAATTCCACAACTAACAGGGCTGTGGAATTGCAGTGGTCTGCCAGCCAATCCCTGCATTAGGGCTGGCTCTCAAAAGAGCGCCAACATGCAGGAATGAAGACCACGAGTACAGCACGAGTATCGCGAAATTACTCGGTACCCGCCGAGTAGCCCGAGTACAGTGATACTCATGCGAGTACCGAGTAGTAACAAGCATACTCGCTCATCACTAATTCAGAGTAATCTACTGAAAGTTGGTTCAATGTCCACCAATCGTCTTTTAAGATCAACTGTATTGTAGACGTATAATCAAAGAATTCATAGTAATAGTTGTATTTTATTTATTTTATATTATTTTATTTATTTATTTTATTTATTGATTGTGGGGTTCTCAGAAAGAGTTGTCCAATAGTTGGATAATATTGGATTATAATGGCTGAATCATTTAAATGCACACAATGACAATCGGCTTTAGAAGATTTCACCACTATTCTGGTCCTCTCTCCTCCCAGCTCAAGAACTTTACTAACTGAACTGTCACTTTGAGTCACTTGTACTTGAACTTGGGCCCCCATGACACTATATACAGTGTCTGATTGGCTGCAAGAAGTTTAATATTACTATTTATGGAGAACTTCCCAGTTTTCCTCACAGCCTCTATACAGAAGATCAGACTTTCTACCACCACTTTTTGTGTTCCTTAGGTCACCCTTACTGTCTCCTCATTAGGATGCAACATCTTTCAGGCTCTTGACACAATTTCTGTCTTTTTCAATTTTTCCTTTCTATATTCCCGAAGCACCTCTCCTTCCTGCTTCAAAAAGGGGAGACTCACCAACCAAGGATGGTATTACATACCTGTCCTGAATTTGAGGTTTGTTTTCTCTTATCTCGGTCTGCTAAACAATGTTGTGCTCTGTGTCAGGCTTTTCAGATGGCCTAGCATGATTTCATGTGATCATATGCCTGGGCCTACATAAGGCTTACCAAGACACACACCTGTGTCTTGGTTTGACGACTTTAGAGTTTCTGAGTCCTTTAGGTTCCAGTACTTCTGAGACCAGCCTCTTGTCTGCCTGCAGTTTTCAGTACCTCTACTACTTCTGTACGTTCTCTAGGACACCACCTCCTGTCTGCCTGCAGCTTTCAGTCACTGTTACCAGCATCCTGTCTATCTGTGGCTTTCAGTACCTCAACTGCTAGCCTCTTATCTTCCTGCAGCTTCATGTACCTCTGCTATCAGTCTGTGGTCTCCAAGATGTCACCTGTCTGCTTGCAGCTTCAAATATCTCAGCTACCAGCTTCCAATCTGCCTGTGGCTTTCCGTACCTTTGCTGCAAGCCTCCTGTCTGACTGCAGCTTCAAGTACCTCTGCTACCTGTCTGTGTCTTCTCCAGGATATCTCCTGTCTGGCTGCAGCTTCTAGTTCCTCTGCTAAGAGCCTTGTATCTGCCATTAGCTTCCATACGACTGCTACTGGTCTCCTGTCTGTCTGTGGCTTCCATTACTATTACTTCCCGTTTCCCACATCACACCTGCTTGCTGCACTGACGCACAGACTTTGGAGGATCTACCTCACCAAGTAAGCTTGACAGATGGGACAGTCATCATCTACTTTTTGGAACACTTTCTTCATTCCTTTGTGCCAAGTTATGACTATGAAGCTCAACGTATATGCTCTTACTCGGTCCAGGAACCAGATATTGCTCTCAACCGCAGTCAGTGCAACTGTTAACTCAGAAAGTGCCACACAGGCACCAACAATGACAGACTGAACACTAAAGGACAGAATGGGGGCCGGGACGGACACAAGAGATCAGTTGACCAAACACAACAGAAGAAAATACAGCAATGAAATCAGTTTTATATAAACCTGCCATACCAACCCCTTTACACATTGATGGTAGATACAGTATGTTGAAATTAATGGGACTATCATATACAAGAATCAGAATCACATCAGAAAAGGGCAGCAGTTTAATTATATTGCTACTTCTAACACAATATTATTATATTATGCTCATATCTTGCTGTGTATTTTTGCTTAGATACTACAATGTGTTCCTCATTTATGCTGTATATGCATGCATATTTGCCATAAAAGATCAAAGAGAAAATAAAAATGGTCAATTCCATGGGCTTATTTTATACTGATTAAATCCATAAAACAAATATTCAGTTAGGAAACAAATAATAATCTGAAAGCAAACAACAAAATGCAAAACAGGTAAATCTCAAACTAAGGCAAAACTAATCTGTCATGTGTTATGGTGGTTAATGGTCGAATATTACTCTGTTTGAATAAATCAATTTGATTTACATTAATTTATTCATGTAGTAACTCCCTCTTGTGAAAGCAGCATTAAATTATTCATATGTGCACAACCACCACCCATTAGGCTAATACAGATTTATTCCTACTCAGCAAACACCACCCATTAGACTAACATCTTTTCACTAATGCAGAGTAAACTAAACGTTTTCTTATTTTCTAAGGCGAAAAACCATCAATTCTGCCTCATTATAGCTCTACTTAGATATGTCAGCACCACCATAATGCTTTCCTATTTTAATTTCTTCCTTTTTATATATGTGATTTAGTTATATTAGCCAGTAAACAGGAAACTGAAAAATATCCTTAAACTTTCTATTTTAAAGTACTCATCAGTATTGTTGCACACGGCATGCTTTTATGGCCCAAAGCTGCAGATCTTTAAATCTCTCAGTCACTCTTACTTGCCAATTTCCCCACACTTGCCAAGTTTCCCATTTTGCTAGAACAAAGAATATATTTCTGTCGTTTTATTTTATAATCAAATCTCTGTTGCTTTGGCAGCAACTTGTCAGATGTATGGAGTTCTGGAGTTGAAGGCAAACAATATTTAGAACTTAGCATTGTATAAGGTTGAAAAAGGTCTGAGAAGGAAAGGATTTAATTTTGAATGATTACCCATTATTTTGGATACTATAAACCCAGTATTGGACTAGGGAGGCAAAGGCTCCCCGGTAGAGATGAGCGAACCGGTCCCGGTTCGGCTCGAGGCCGGTTCGCCGAACGGGGGTCCCGTTCGAGTTCGGTTCGTCGAACGTTCGACGAACCGAACTCGAACGTATAGGCTATAATGGGAGGCAATCACAAACACATAAAAATGCATTATAAATGTACACAAACAGTTAATAAACATTGCCATAACACTTACCGGTCCTCGCGATCCCTTCTGCACTCTGTCTCCTGCCGCTATTCCATCCGATGATCGCTGAATCCTCCCGGTGACCTGCACTGCCAGCAGAGAAGCAGGACCTATCGTGACGTCAAAATAGCCATGTGACCAGTCACGTGGCTATTATCTCATTGGCTACAGACTGGTCACATGACTATGACACGTCATGTAGGACCTGCGAGTGCATCTCTCCGGTACACGGTACACATATGTGTATCGCCGTGTACCGGCGACATGCTCTAGCACACGGTCGACTCCCCGTTCCGTTAGGGACCGGCTGACACAGCCGGTCATTAACGGAGATCACCGTTGCCATAGCAACGCAGTTAGCGGTGACGTCACCGCTAACCGCAGCTCCGGGAGCACCGTTGCTATGGTAACGCGTCTGTCAGCGTTACCGCTAGCAGCCAGCAGTGATCACTCACGGAGTGAAGGCTGCACGCTGCTTCCCGATTGTAGTGAGCATTGTAGTTAGGATGGAGGTTCCCCAGCCCCAAGTGATGCCCCTCACTACAATCGTCACTACTACTACACTAGAAAGAAAGAAGACAGAAGAGCAGGATCGTGGAGGGCTGACAGGGGTAATAAAGATGGAGTCTCTAATGTGTCTGTGTATTTATTTCTATTAAAGTATTTTTTCTCTGTGTGGTGTCTTTTTTTAACCCTTTATTGGAGACTCTTAATGGCCGGGTCAAACGTGCCTGACATTAAGAATCTCTGGCTTAATACTGGCTGGTAAAACAAAGCCAGTATTAACTCATGATTACCCAACAAGCCACCCGGCTCCAGGGCTGTTGGAAGAGTTGGATACAGCGCCAGATGATGGCGCTTCTATGAGAGCGCCATTTTCTGGGACGGCTGCGGACTGAAATCCGCAGCAGAGGCGCCCACAAACCTCGGGCTAACCTGTGCTGCGGATTCCAATCCCCAGCTGCCTAGTTGTACCCGGCTGGACACAAAAATAGGGCGAAGCCCACGTCATTTGTTTTTTAATTATTTCATGAAATAAGTGAAACAATTAAAAAAAACGGGCTTCCCTATATTTTTGGTTCCCAGCCGGGTACAAATAGGCAACTGGGGGTTGGAGGCAGCCCGTGGCTGCCAGCTGTACCTGGCTAGCATACAAAAATATGGCGAAGCCCACGTCATTTTTTTGGTGGGCAAAAAACTTCTGCATACAGTCCTGGATGGAGTATGCTGAGCCTTGTAGTTCTGCAGCTGCTGTCTGCTCTTCTCCATACAGACAGACAGCAGCTGCAGAACTACAAGGCTCAGCATACTCCATCCAGGACTGTATGCAGAAGTTTTTTGCCCCCTGAAAAAATTATGTGGCTTCGCCATATTTTTGTATGCTAGCCAGGTACAGCAGGCAGGTACGGCTGCCCCCAACCCCCAGTTGCCTATTTGTACCCGGCTGGGAACCAAAAATAAAGGGAAGCCCTTTTTTTATTATTTCATGAATTTCATGAAATAATTAGAAAACAAATGACGTAGGCTTTGCCCCATTTTTGTGTCCAGCCAGGTACAACTAGGCAGCTGGGATTGGAATCCGCACCACCGGTTGGCCTGAGCTTTCTGGGCCCCACTGCTGCGAATTGCAGTCTGCAGCCACCTCAGAAAATGGCATTTTCATAGAAGCGCCATCTTCTGGCGCTGTATCCAACTCTTCCAGCACCTGCCTGCTATACCTGGCTATCATACAAAAATATGGCGAAGCTCACGTCCTTTTTTTGTAGCTTTTTGGCAAAAAAAAAAAAAATGCTTCCCTGGATTTTCCATTGCCAGTGAAGGTAACACCAAGCAGTGGGGGTTAGCAGCCAGTAGCTGCTTGGATTACCCTTAGCTAGCAATACAAAAAATGCAGTGGGAGCTAACATATATTTTTTTAATTATTTATTTAAATAACTAAAAATAAAATGGGCTTCCCTGTATTTTGATTGCTGGACATCACAGTGCTGTAAAAATAAATCTTTAAAAAAATGACGTAGCGCTCCGCGGTATTTTTGATTCTCAGCGCAGATAAAGCAGACAGCTATGGGTTGCCACCCCCATCTGCCTGCCGTTACCTTGGTTGGCAATCAAAATACAGGGAAGCCCATTAATTTTTTCTATTTAAAAAATAGTTAAAAAAAAAAAATTACGTTGGGTCCCCCCATTTTTGATAGCCAGCTAGGGTAAAGCAGACGGCTGTAGCCTGAAAACCACAGCTGGCAGCTTTACCGTGGTTGGGGATCCAATGTGGAGGTCCCCTCAGGCTCTTTTTTATAATTATTTTATAAATATTAATAATTACACAATAAAAGTAGGGGACCCCCCAAATTGGATCACCAGCCAAGGTAAAGTGGACAGCTGTGGTCTGGTATTCTCAGGGTGGGAAGGTCCATAGTTATTGGGCCTTCACAGCCTAAAAATAGCAGGCCGCAGGCACCCCAGACGTGGCGCATCCACTAGATGCGCCAATCCTGGCGCTTCACCCCAGCTCATCCCGTGCCCTGGTGCAGTGGCAAACGGGGTAATAAATCGGGTTGATACTAGCTGTAAAGTCACCTGAGATCAAGCCCAGCAGTTTGTGATGTCATGGCGTCTATTAGATACCCAACATCATAAACTGTCAGTACTAACAAAAACAAAAAATCGACAAAAGAAATTTATTTGAAAAAACAGTCCCCAAAACATTTCCTCTTTCACCAATTTATTGTAAGAAAAAAAATAAAGGGGTCCCACGACGACTCTGGACCGTCTAGAATATGGGGGGGAGACACTCAGGGAACGTATCCCCCATTTTCTAGGAGTGCGGACCCTTCATGTGAGGAGTGTGGGTGCAATGAATCTGCACTCACTCTCCCCGGGTCCACAGCAGCAGAGTCCATGTCGTAATGGTTGCTACCAAAGCTGCAATGCCCTGCTCATGAGGTAAGGGCATGCCTAATCAGGAGAACTACTGTAGAGGAAGCTCTGCTCACTGGTATATAGGTGCTCAGAGGTAATAATAGATAAAATTAGTGAGTAACCTCGGCACTCTATATCTCCCAGACTAAGTCAGTAAGTCACAACGGATAGTAATGCAAAATCACTCTTTATTGGTCCGTATTAAGAAAAATTTTTTTTCATAAGCATATATGTTTTTGTCCAAAACAAGTTACAAATGACGTTTCGGCCTGAGCCTTCGTCAGATTGGACTTATCTGCATGTAATCATGAAAAATGACAATAATCAGTATCACATAAGAGTGAGAGAACAAGAACATAAACTCGAACAATGTAGAGGTACAATTGGGATGCAGCAAAAAAATTGCAACACAGCAAGAAATGAAACACATGATACAAATGTCATAATACAGTACAAGGACAATATAGTAATGACAAATATGGGGTCAGAGTAGACTTAGACAGCTCTGGTACGAAAGAGATGTCAATCATAAAGTAACATGTGCAGTAGGTGTAGAGCTACACTATGCATGGCAGAGCTAATGGGTAGACCGACCATAGAAAAAGTAGAGAAAAAGTGGAGAAAAAGTGGAGAATAAGTGGAACATAAGAGGAGAAAAAGTGGAGAAAAAGTGGAGAAAAAAGTGGAGAAAAAGTGGAGAAAAAGTGGAGAAAAAGTGGAGAAAAAGTGGAGAAAAAGTGGAGATTAAGAGGAGAAAAAGTGGAGAAAAAAGTGGAGAAAAAGTGGAGAAAAAGTGGAGCATAAGTGGAGAAAAAGTGGAGAAAAAGTGGAGAAAAAGTGGAGCATAAGAGGAGAAAAAGTGGAGAAAAAAGTGGAGAAAAAGTGGAGAAAAAGTGGAGCATAAGAGGAGAAAAAGTGGAGAAAAAGTGGAGAAAAAGTGGAGCATAAGAGGAGAAAAAGTGGAGAAAAAGTGGAGAAAAAGTGGAGCATAAGAGGAGAAAAAGTGGAGATTAAGAGGAGAAAAAGTGGAGAAAAAGTGGAGCATAAGAGGAGAAAAAGTGGAGAAAAAGTGGAGAAAAAGTGGAGGAAAAAGTGGAGAAAAAGTGGAGCATAAGAGGAGAAAAAGTGGAGATTAAGAGGAGAAAAAGTGGAGAAAAAGTGGAGAAAAAGTGGAGAAAAAGTGGAGCATAAGAGGAGAAAAAGTGGAGAAAAAAGTGGAGAAAAAGTGGAGAAAAAGTGGAGCATAAGAGGAGAAAAAGTGGAGAAAAAGTGGAGAAAAAGTGGAGAATAAGTGGAGAATAAGTGGAACATAAGAGGAGAAAAAGTGGAGAAAAAGTGGAGAAAAAAGTGGAGAAAAAGTGGAGAAAAAGTGGAGAAAAAGTGGAGAAAAAGTGGAGAAAAAGTGGAGATTAAGAGGAGAAAAAGTGGAGAAAAAAGTGGAGAAAAAGTGGAGAAAAAGTGGAGCATAAGTGGAGAAAAAGTGGAGAAAAAGTGGAGAAAAAGTGGAGCATAAGAGGAGAAAAAGTGGAGAAAAAAGTGGAGAAAAAGTGGAGAAAAAGTGGAGCATAAGAGGAGAAAAAGTGGAGAAAAAGTGGAGAAAAAGTGGAGCATAAGAGGAGAAAAAGTGGAGAAAAAGTGGAGAAAAAGTGGAGCATAAGAGGAGAAAAAGTGGAGATTAAGAGGAGAAAAAGTGGAGAAAAAGTGGAGCATAAGAGGAGAAAAAGTGGAGAAAAAGTGGAGAAAAAGTGGAGAAAAAGTGGAGAAAAAGTGGAGCATAAGAGGAGAAAAAGTGGAGATTAAGAGGAGAAAAAGTGGAGAAAAAGTGGAGAAAAAGTGGAGAAAAAGTGGAGAAGAAGTGGAGCATAAGAGGAGAAAAAGTGGAGAAAAAAGTGGAGAAAAAGTGGAGAAAAAGTGGAGAAAAAGTGGAGATTAAGAGGAGAAAAAGTGGAGCATAAGAGGAGAAAAAGTGGAGAAAAAAGTGGAGAAAAAGTGGAGAAAGTGGAGAAAAAAATGGAGAAAAAGTGGAGAAAAAGTGGAGAAAAAGTGGAGAATAAGAGGAGAAAAAGTGGAGAAAAAGTGGAGAAAAAGTGGAGAATAAGAGGAGAAAAAGTGGAGAATAAGTGGAGAAAAAAATGGAGAAAAAGTGGAGAAAAAGTGGAGAAAAAGTGGAGCATAAGAGGAGAAAAAGTGGAGAAAAAGTGGAGAAAAAGTGGAGAAAAAGTGGAGCATAAGAGGAGAAAAAGTGGAGAAAAAAGTGGAGAAAAAGTGGAGAAAAAGTGGAGCATAAGAAGAGAAAAAGTGGAGAAAAAGTGGAGAAAAAGTGGAGCATAAGAGGAGAAAAAGTGGAGAAAAAGTGGAGAAAAAGTGGAGAAAAAGTGGAGCATAAGAGGAGAAAAAGTGGAGAAAAAGTGGAGAAAAAAGTGGAGAAAAAGTGGAGAAAAAGTGGAGAAAAAGTGGAGAAAAAGTGGAGAAAAAGTGGAGAATAAGAGGAGAAAAAGTGGAGAAAAAGTGGAGAAAAAGTGGAGAATAAGAGGAGAAAAAGTGGAGAATAAGTGGAGAAAAAAATGGAGAAAAAGTGGAGAAAAAGTGGAGAGAAAGTGGAGAAAAAAATGGAGAAAAAGTGGAACACCCTATGGTACCTTTCATGTGGCACTAAGGGGTGCTTAGCTTTGTATTTAGCCAAAAAAATGAAAAAAAAAATGACATAGGGTTCCCCCTAGTTTTGTAGCCAGCTAGGGTAAAGCAGACGGCTGCAGCCTGCAGACCACAGCTGGCAACCTCACCTTGGCTGGTAATCCAAAACTGAGGGCACCCCACGCTGTTATTTTAAATTAAATAAATAATTAAAAAAAAAACCACGTAGGGGTCCCCCAAAATTGGATCACCAGCCAAGGTAAAGCAGACAGCTGGGGCCTGATATTCTCAGACTAGGGAGGTCCATGGTTATTGGAATCTCCCCAGCCTAAAAATAGCAGGCCGCAGCCGCCCCAGAAGTGGCACATCCATTAGATGCGCCAATCCTGGTGCTTCGCCCCAGCTCATCCCGCGCCCTGGTGCGGTGGCAAACGGGGTAATATTTGGGGTTAATACCAGATGTGTAATGTCACCTGGCATCAAGCCCTGGGGTTGGTGAGGTCAGGCGTCTATCAGATACCCGACATCACCAACCCAGTCAGTAATAAAAAAAAAATAGACGACAAACACATTTTTATTTGAAAAAACATTCCCCAAAACATTCCCTCTTTAACCAATTTATTAGATTGAAAAACAAATCCAGGTCTGGTGTAATCCAAGGGGTTGCCATGACGATGCACACTGTCCCAGTCAATGAAGAGCAGGATGTTCCCCATTGGCTGGGAGAGCAGTGCAGTGACCTGAGCTAACATCAATGGGTCAGCCCAGGTCACTGCAGGGGGGTGACAAGTGCTGCTGTCAGTGAGGTACATTACCTGCGCTGATCTCCAGCACACTGACAGCCCCTGTCACTGAGGTCAATGACCGGCGCCTTCACATCAAGTATCGCGAGAGGTCCGTGACGTCACCGCCAGTGTCAGTCTCGGGTCGGAAGCGATAGGTGATGTGACAAGCGGCGGCCATGGAGGACAGTGACAGCGCTGAGGTCGGGATGGCGGGACTTCATCACCGCAGGTAAGCCGAGCGAGCGAGGGAGCGAGCGGGCGGGCGGGGGGGGGGGGGGGGTGGATGTGTGTGTGTGTGTTTGTGTATGTGTATGTATGTGTACATGCCGCGGGCAGGAGGGGGTGGAGCGAGCTGAGCGGGAAAGTGTGGGCTTCCTGCACGTAACTAAGATAAACATCGGGTTACTAACCAAAGCGCTTTGCTTGGATACCCGATGTTTATCTTGGTTACCAGCTTGTGGCAGGCTGCCAGCGATGGCTCCTGCTCACTGTAGCTGTAAAAAGCCCTGCTTTTTGCTGCTAGAACCGTTCTCGAACGTATCTAGAACTATCGAGCTTTTAGCAAAAAGCTCGAGTTCTAGTTCGATCTCGAACAGCCCAAAAATCACTCGAGCCTAGAACTGGAGAACCACGAACCACGAACCGCGCTCAACTCTACTCCCCGGTAACACTGAATCTAGGGCCCACTGTTCAGCTACATGCAAAACTAACCTGATCCTATTACACAAATATACAAATGTTTCTATATAATCTTAAATTGGTATATTGAATGATTGTTACGTCACCACCACAGTCCACTCCAGCGACTTTCACTCCAATCGCCAGGCGACGCCGTGTTCCTGCCGTGGATGGTGCTGGCAATGGGAGAGGAATCAATGCCAGCGGCGCCGGTGGGCGCAGGCTCCGCTCATCCACTGGGCTGGGTTTCCTTGGGATCTGCAGTACCACTGGCTGACTATAGGTGGCGGGTGCCTACGAGCTGAAGTTACCATCATTCAGCTACAGCTAAAGGGAAGACACCACACCCTTCTTAATTCCGCTCCTGTCTGCTGACCACTGCCAGAGATAGTTCTAATATTCTGGCTCCTGTTCTGTTTTGTGATTCCGATGTTCTGACTTCTGCTTGTTTCCTGACTACCTCTCCTGTCTGCTGTTTATGTACCTCGCTGCTCGATCTGGATTTGACCTCTGCTACGTTTTCTGATTATGTCCTTGCCTACCGATTCTGTCCCGGTTCTAAAATTCTTGGTTTGACCCTGCCTGACAACTACTCTCTCGGACTGCTGCCTTCCACAGGTAGTGATCTCCAGGGCCCTGTGTAATTCCAAATCCCTGCATAGGGGTTAAAGGGTTTCAGGGTTCTGGGGGTCCTGCTTGGTGAAGTGGTTTTCCTCTAGGCTGTCCATTACAGTCCGTCTGAGTGTGTGGATCCAGGCAGGCGTTAAAATGATTATTTTTAGGAAATATTGCATCAAATGTATTAAAAATGCTAATCAGTTCTCTTTAGAAAGGCCCACCAGAGGATTCACATGCTCCCCGTTGGTGCAGGCCAAAATTGCCCAATGGGGTCAAGTTTGGTGTAGGAATCCTGATGATATGAGGGTGTATCACAGCCAACAATGTTGGACACTTGACCAGGATCGCTGGTGGTTTTTATAATCTCGAATACTATAGTATGAAAAGGACGACATAGTGTTCCAGCAGGACAACAACCTGAAGCATACATAGAGATTGACAAAGAAATGATTCAATGACAGTGAAGTAGAGGCAGCATAGCGGTGGACACCGTTGCCTTGACACTCCAATTTTGGCCAGTTTATGATACCAGTTGTCTGATGAAAGCCACCTAGTGGCTGAAACATCACATGTTTAAGACTATTTTGGAATAAATTATATGAAAATTAACCCTTGAGAGTGCCTTGTACCTATTTGATTGACTTACGGTTTGGAAACCAACAAGTGCACCTCGATATACCTCCACCATATTGGCTGTGCCTTATCCTTTTGCATATAAAATGAAGGTAGTCTCATACTCAAAGCTGTAGTGGATGATGAGTTATGGAGCCTGAGAGTCAAAAGTTCATAACATTGTTACCCTTTTGCTCATCAGTGTATCTTGCGCTGATGAACCAAAAAAAAATTCTGCTGGTAGAAAATGTGAAAAAAATCTAGAATTCTGACATTGTTGCAGTTGTTTCTATTTTAAGCAATATCAAAAACATTTTATATATTTTATTGTTTTTAAAAAGCTCAAAACTTTTACTAAAATTTTGTGTTTCCAACATCCGCAACTTTGTTTCTTCCAATAATAGAGCTGTGTGAAATTTTTCTCTCTTTTGTTTGTAGGCAAGCTGTAGTTTTATGAGGTTTTATTTGGGGAACATAGAACTTTTGACCATGTTGTATTTAATTTGTTTGGTTATGTGTGGAGATCAAAAATATAAACTTAATAATATATAAGTTCATTTCATGGGATTAGTAATCGTCACCAAAAGTGGCACATGACAGAGCCACATTTTCTAAATAGATGTGGCCTGCATTTATCCTACTTTTATGGCATATTCTGTAGATATGGCTTACGGAAAGGACAGGTAAAAAGCATAATGTAATTAGGACAATGAAACACGGCTTCTATTAAGCATTCAGAGTGCAATTTTATTTAAGGATTACTAAGGAAGAAATAGACTGTATCCAGTTTTCTATTAGTTACTTCCCTATGTCTTGTGTACTTTGCTTGCCCCTTTTAACCTTTTTTTATCTTTTAATTAAATACTTTGCACTTATGGCAGTTTCTAGGGCTTTGTCTGCATTCGAATGCATCTTTAATAAAAATAAAATTAAAGATACACTCACACCAATCAATTAAAAATTACAATAAGCTACAGCTGATCAGATAAGGGGTCCTGTACAAAACTCCCTAACAAATGAAAACAACTAAGCAGAAAAAAAAAGAGAAAAGAAAATTGTGCTAACTGTAAATCAACCTAAAGATAAACATGTAGATATATATTATAAGATGTTATACATATAGAAACACAGGATGGACAGCTAGGCTTACCTATACAGGGTGGGCCATAAGTATTTATACACCCTGGATGGACAATAAATATAGATACACCCTGATAAAAAAAAGTAATGTTCAATTCAAAATGGCGGCTTTGCAGATGGCCGCAATTGGCGTCACCCGTTCTCAAATGATTTGCCCCTCCCATGTACTAATATGCCACAAACGGTAAGGTGATATCAGCAACCACTTCCATTTTATCAGGGTGTATCTGTACCGCACCGCGGCCTCGGCTGCGACCGCCGAGCCACTCGGGTCTGGGCTCGCTGTCGGTGCCTCGAGCGCCTCCGGACCTGGGGATCACGTCGCTCTGTAAGGGTGTAGTGGCAGTGCACGCAGGGGTGGTGGGGTGGTTATGTTGTAAAGTTCGTGACGCCACCCACGGGTTGTGGTGATGGTGGACACCACCGCTGCGGTGAAGGTACGGGAACTCCCGGGAGCGGTGTAGGGGTGCAGCTAGGTGTTGACCCCTCCGTGGGTAGGGAATGTTGGTCCCGGGGCCCTGTTGGTGAGGTGCCGGGGTGCAGGGCGCAGTGTGGCAGTGCAGCGCGGTGCAGTGCCTGAGGGCACTGGTGTACTCACTCTGATACAAGACACTGGAGGCGCTGGTAAACCAAACGGGGGTGACGAACGGGGCCCGCAGCCAGCTGCAGTTTCTCCTTATCGGTTGGTAATGTCCGCTTTTCTCCTGCACTTGTATGTGATCTTGGCTACTGTGCCTGAGCACTGGTAGCCCGCTCCCCGGCGTATATGTGTCGTAGGAGCCCATTTGCCCGCAGACGCTGGCCCCTTGGATCTCTGGCCTCTGGCGGTGGCTCCTATCCGGACGGGTTGGGCTGTTGCCTTCAATCGGGACTTATGTGGGAATGAACCCCTGAGATCCAGACCGCAATCAGTTGATTTGACTATAGTGGTGGCTTATAGCCTAGTTCGGGGTCTGAGTACCCTGCCTGGTGCTCCAGTATTCAGTTGGCTCCCCGGTTCGGTTCCGGCGCGCCACTACCCTGTCCCGGTCCCTTACGGTTCCACCGGTCGTATTCCCGGTCTCCTGCAGGCGGCCACTACCGTCTGCCTGCCTGACTGATCTGGGGTCCTAGGCTCCAACCCAGGCCCCAAGCAGAACTGAGCTCCTCTCTCTTCCTCTCCCTGAACTTCACTTCTTGTGTTTTTTGGTTGACTTATGGTACCTTACTGGGGTGGGGGTGTATGTGGTGTGTGTAATGACCTGTGACCCCTGGGGTGTCCAGGGTGTCACATTTCCATACTAATGGCTCACCCAGCATGTATCCATACTAATGGCCCACCCTGTTGTATGGGTGAGTTGCAGTTCCTTCCGTATTAAAAGTAGAAAAAAACACGGTGAATAGACTTGCAGAGAGCACTGACGAGAGAATTGTCCTGATGAAGCAAAATGAGGATTTTTTGAAATGCGTTAGTATTTTGCTTCTTCCAGTCTTGTGACGTCACATTACCAAAACCAGGAAGACATGTGTAGTTACCAGGAACACCATTGGCTGAGGCTGCCTGGTTACAAAACACAGTCATTGCCAGTAATTGACTTTATCTCCAAAGACAAACTGACTTGAAATCCTGCTGAGCATACTATGGTGCCGAACTGGAGATACCTTGATTTGGATTCCAACTCATCACACTCTTGGGATCATCTTTGAATCTGTGCATGGACCCATTTAGCTTCCTCCCTATTAAACCCCTACTGTCTCACACTAGTGTTCTCTCCTGGTTTATTTACCAACTTTTTTTTACTTTTAATACCCCCCATACAAAATGAGTCTGGACTCACCCCTACTGCTCAGCTATTCATCACTTATGCACGAGATTTACCTTGTTTTTTTCTGTATGTATAACATATTGTATGAAGGCTTAATACTTTTCTTAGGTTGTTTACAGTTAGCACAGTTTTCTATTCTCTATGCTCTGCTTAGTTGCTTTAATCTCTAATAAAAGTTTTATTATCCTAAAAGTAATCCAACTATTTTGTCTATCTCTTGCATAGGCCAATTCTGAAATTTACGAACACATATCCTGTAGATATGTATTTAATGTGCAAGATGAAAATAGTCTTCTAACAGGTTACTTAAGGAGGAACTGAGTGTGCCGGAGTTCCTCCTTAAGATTACTGTACCTTTCTCTAGAGCACCTTTTTGGTGATGCGGGGCGTTAATCTATAATCTTTTAACAGGTTGCATCTTACCCTTTATGATCTTATATGAGGACAGCTCTCTTGCATATTAGACAACATTATTCAATCTCTAGTACAGGTGTGTGAGAATGAAAAAATAGTGCTATACTTTATATACATTTAACTTTATTTATTACAGCTCGCAAAAAGTTCTAGAACTGTTAGAACAAAGCATGTCAGAAAACAAAAGACAAGATGCTGTACTCATATAATACTGAGACTTATTATAAAACACGCTTCATTGTATGAGATAACATATTCTGATAGACAATGTAACAAAGAGATTTACAACCCAAAATTTTTGTGAGTCTTTTCTTATTGTTTGATTTTTGGAAAATTTCCCCATTACTTATTAAACAGTCTATTCATTGATTTAGAAGTTTCTCATGCCATTGCAAATTGTATATTCTACTTAGATATAACATCAAAGAATTTTTATCTTTTCTTTATTAATGTGTCACAGCTGGACATTGCTAAGAAAGACGTACAATAGATGAACAGAAATACCCAAAAGCTGTAATTTCTTCAAACCACAGCAATTTAATAGTATATATGCAGCGGATTAAATAAGTATTGAACATGTCACCAACTTTCAAAGGAAATGTATTTTTAAAGGCACTACTTACATGAATTTCTCAGCAGATGTTGGTAAAAATTAGAGATGGGCAAACCCATAGATGTCTGGGTTCGGCCACACTTTAAAAAAAAAAAAAAAGGACTGTTGGGGTCCAGACTTGAACCCAAACTTTAGCCTGGACCCTGAATCCCATATAAGTCTATGGGGACCCGAAAATGGTGTTAGAAAGGGCTAGTGGGGTGCAAAAGGAAGCAAATTGTGAATAAAAGCAGGACAGCTACTTACTGAGTCTCTGTGCGGCTGTCACACTGCTGTCACTCTGCTCATTAAAGCTTATGAATATCCACTACCTCCCCCGCCCACTCTCTCTGACAGCATCTGTGATTGGTTGCAGTCAGATTGCAAGCATGCCAGTGTCTGTGATTGGTTGCCCTCACACTAGATGTCTGGGTCTGAGGGGAGTATAAAAATAAACAATTGGAAAAAACTGATGTAGAGTCCCCAGCTGTGTGTCTTATCTTGGCTATGCAGTTTTAAATGCAATTTTAATAAACAGATTTTGAAGTAATAATATGTTCCACTATTGGATGTGTTTAAAAAAGCATGTTCCTGTACTAATATAATCTTATATATGTGTCCCTGCTATGTACTGTGTAATAGCTGTGTCTGACCGTACAGGGACATGGTCTGATCATACCACATCTCCTGGGCAGGGGAGAAAGTAAAAGAGAGTATACAAACAATACAGCACAGGATCGCAAATAATTATTTATTTGAAGTGAAATGTTTTTTACAAACAGAATAGAAAATGTATTACCTCACAACAATAATCAGTTGCAATCCCATGCTGTAATGTCTTTATTCTCTTTTTCATCTTCCCCTACCCAGGAGATTTAATATGTTCAGACCATTTCTCTTTAAGGTCAGACACAGCTATTACACAATATATAGCAGGGACACATATATAAAAGATTACATCAGCAGGAACATTTTCTTAAAACACATCCAGTTGTGGAGCTTTTTATTGTCACTGTACCATTTACAAAGTGTAGGGCAGTTCTGTATTGACTAGACACATCAGTCCACACTGTAACACCACCATCACCAAAGGCTCATCTGGTGACAACAGTGGCTGATGAATAGCACTCTCCTTGATGTCTCCAACATCGTTGGCGGTCATCATTTCTGATCAGCGTGAAATGACTGTTATCAGTGAACAACACTGAGGTCCACTGGTCCCTTGTCCAGCTTGGGTGATCCCTAGCCCATGTACGATGATGACGCCTGTGCCTAGTGGTATGATCAGGTACCATTGCAAGTCATCTAGCATGCAGACCACGCTGATATAAATGGTTTCGAATGGTTTGGCATGACACTTAGGTGCCTCTCACCTCCCATAAATATGCCTGGAGTTGTGTAGCATTCATCATCCAGTTCCGAAGGGTATTGTTCACAATGATCGATCATCACTGTGGGATGTGGCCAAAGAACCTCCACTTCTATGCCTTTCTGTGACCCTTACAGAATCTGTTGTAACTATGCCACTTCCATCTGAGAACATCCTGCTTGAAGCCTTGCAATGGTGAGGTACTGTTGATCACTTGCTAGGTGTCATCTTGGAGTCATGATGTCAAAATGTGAGCAGCATGATGAGGAGGACTGTTTAAACACCAATTCTAATTAAACCCTGAAATTTATTAGGCGATTCATGGATCAAACAACTGTAGTGAAATTTGTCATTAAGCTCCTTGTTAGAGAATGGCAAATTGCACAAAAATTACTGATTGAACAGTTGGACATGTGCATTCAAAAGTTTAGAGAATGTCGCATTAAATTCACCTGAAATGGTTACCGTGCATTTTAAAATTTCCCCCGAAAGCAAAATATCCCTAACTTTTGTGAGTAGTGTATATAGCAAACACAGACTCAAAACTGTATTTGGACCTTTGCTATGCAAAATGTGGTTTGTTGGTTTGTAGGTATAAATAAGCTCAGTTACTTCTCACAGGTTACACCTTTAGAATGTTCACCTCTTAAGGGGGTGTTCCACGGTACGATATATCTAACGATATGTCATCGGGGTCACGGATTCCGTGACGCACATCCGGCATCGTTAGAGATATCGTAGCATGTGACAGCTACGAGCGACTGTGATCGAGCAAAAATACTCACCTTATCGTTGCTTGTTGACACGTCGTTCATTTTCATAATATCAGTCACATTCCTGGATACAGGTTGTTCGTCGTTCCTGAGGCAGCATACATCGCTCCGTGTCACACCCCGGGAATGACGAACACAGCTCACCTGCGTCCTCCGGCAACTAGGAAGGAAGGAGGTGGGCAGGATGTTACGTCCCGCTCATCTCCGCCCCTCCACTTCTATTGGGCGGCCGCTGAGTGACATCGCTGTGACACCAAACGTCCCTCCCCCTTCAGAAAGAGGATGTTCGCCGGCCAAAGCGAGGTTGTTTGGAAGGTAAGTACGTGTGACGGGGGTTACCGACTATGTGCGACACGGGCAACAAATTGCCTGTGACGCACAAATGATGGAGGCGGGCGCGATCGCACATGCGATCGAACGATAAATCGACGCTTGTAATGGGGCCTTTCATCTGTACAAAGGAGAATACTAGTGCTGGGAGCAATATAGAAATTTTCTTTCGTAGTATAGTTTACTAAATTTTCACTAAAAATCAGATGGTGTGTTTTTACCAACAACATATAGTTCGTTTTTTAACATGTGTGAGAGCGCCAGTGCAATGATCTAGAGCTTTAAAGCTTTGGGCATAATAGTTGCTATGGAGTTCAATCACTAAGTGTCCTATCTTCATTTAGAGGTGATGAGCAGTTAGGCTACTTTCACACATCAGTTTTTTGCCATCAGGTTCAATCCGGAAAAAAACGGGTAAAACGGATCCGGTACCGCATCCGTTTTTTCCCCATAGACTTGCATTGTTACCGGATTGTACCGGATGGCTTTGCGTTGCATCCGTTTTTTTCCGGATGCGGCAAAATTAGTTAATGCGGCGGCCGGAGGCAACGTAGCTTGCAACGTTTTTTTGTCCGGCAAAAAAAACGCATCGCGCCGGATCCGGCGCGATACGGCGTGTTTTACAATAGAAGCCTATGGACGCCGGATCCGGCGTAATGCGGTAAAAAACGGATGCGGCCGCCGGATCCGTTTTTCTAAACTGAGCATGCTCCAATGTAATTAACAAAACGGATCCAGCCAAAAAACGGACGGAAAGGATGCAAAAACGGATGCAAACCGTATCCACCGGATCCGTTTTTTAACGGATCCGGCATAACGGATCCGTTAAAAAAACGGATCCGGTGGATACGGTTTTCACTTTTTTTCAGGATCCGTTGGATCAGGAAAAAAAAGGACTGTGCCTGAATACAGAAAACTGATGTGTGAAAGTAGCCATAGTGATCACAAGATATAAATCACAGGCAACAGAAAAGGAATGTAGGTTGAAAGAGGTCAAACAAAAGACAAAAAATTCAGTGGAGACCAAAATGATAAAAAAATAATCAGATTCTGAATTTACATTCCATAATATGAATTTATATCTGTTAGTGTGAAATTGGGTCAGACTTCAAGGATTCCTGAGGGGTCACATAGATGTATATTATGTCTCCCGCAGCTCCCAAATATTTATTCACTAGTGTACAAGGCAACACCAATAATGATCAAAGCCACAGTGCTTTTGCAACCAAATAGCCCACTTGCCTGGCAGCTTTCCCGCCAACATGTGAGAATGACCTGGAACTTAATCATTACTGGTGGTAAACTGATAAATATAACATAATGTAATTACTTTAAATCTTAGTGTCAATTTAATGTGCTTCAATAAAATGGCAGTTTATAAAGAAATCTGAGTGATGCAAGGCAGAGGTACATGCTAAGATTATAGACGTCTCATCCCCAATAGGGGGATTAGTCAGATTCACAGCAGATTTGAACATCAAGAATCTTTTCATTTCTCGGTAGGCATTAACTACTGTTATCATGAAAATTGTGCATGAGATGTTATAGTATAAAAGCTGTTAGAGGGTTTTACACAAAATAAAAGCTTAGCATAGGTTATCAATGTCTAATTGGTAGGTTCAAAGGACCCCTACTGTGCCTGATACTACTATTCAGTCCAACGCAAGACACAAGTCCCTCACTATGGTGATCTCTGGCCTTTGGATTTCGATTCTCACTGAACATTATTGGACAACAGTCAAAGATCTGCCATTTTGCTACCGTAAAAATTATATTGAACCAAAAACGTCTTCGTGAAAGTCTTATAGGCAGGTCAAGTACGTTGCATTAACATGAAGAGATGCTTATAGTACAATCAATCTGAATATATCGATCTTTTAGCAAACATGAACTTTATAACTAATTTCAGAAGTACATCTTAGATTATGTTCACAAAAATATAGCGCTCTCAGCACCATGTGAGGGTTTCCACTGATATTCCTGAAAAAAACAGGATTCCAACGGAAACAAGAATTATTATGTGGTTGATGAAGATACTTCGAACACTGTCTGGACTCCATCCTGGCAGTGTTCTACTTTTTAAGACATGGACAAAATCGTGAGTTAGTCTGGCTCATAATAGTGATTTTTTCTGTTAAACTCCCCAGAAACCCTGACACAGGGGTCAGTAGAGAGCACTGTATGGGTGTGAAGAACCTGCAGAACCTGTAGGCTCAGACCATTTGGTACTAATGTTTAAAGACATATGTTTGACTTCCGAAAATGGAGCATTGCAGCTATAAGACTCCTCACTGGCAGCCAGCTTGGGTTGTCAGCCTCCACAAGAAGAAAAGTTTTCCCCATAGACCCCATTATAGCTTCTCATACAATCAGATCAGATCTCATATTTTGCACTGATGAGGGGCAATCACCCCAAAACACCATGTCTGTAAATTGAGGTTCTGATCTGGCATAATCCAAAGCCATATGACAAGGCTGATTGGAGAGTCACTTTTAACTTTTGCTACTTCCATTAGGTGGCACAAGAGTTCATCTGATTCCTCTCTGACGAGACAATTTGCATATTTCCCAGAGGAGCATTGCAGCGATAAGTCTCCTCACTGACAGCGAGATTGATATGTCAGTCTCCGCAAACAGAAAAGTTTTCCCCTTAGACACCATTATAGCTTCCCATACAGCCAGATCAGATTTAATTATTTGCACTGACAGGGGGCATTAACCCCGAAACACTGTGTCTGCAAATTGAGGCTTTGATCTGGCATAAATTCTAAGTCATATCACAAGGCTCATTGGGGAGTCATTTTTGACTTTTAGGATTGCTACCTCCAATAGGTGGCACTAGAGTTCATCTCCTTCCTCCCAGAAGAGACAATTTTCACATTCCACTTACAAAATAACACAGAATATTTAATCTTCTCTCCAGATCTTGTGTAGTCCCTAACTTTTGAATCATTAAAATTGCATGTGAATCCACTTTGCTATATCTATCCCTCAGTAAATCTTCTCTTTAGTAAGTGTCCTGAATCCATAACTCCCTAAAGGCACTGGCCTACTGAATCCGTAGGTAAACTTTGGCCCAATTGTTATAACATAATAAAGAAATGAAAATATTCTGCTAAAAAGCTTCTTCCTTTTACTTTTCATATTTACCGATTTAAGCTTTGTAGGCCGAAACTGTAAATTTTAATTACGACCTACAATCTGGTTTGCTTTTTTTTAATGCCCAATCAAAATAATATTGTAAGAGAATAGAAATGCCTATTGACAAAGTATAAAAGAGCTCTGAGAAAAAAAGAGACATTCTTATGAAATTAAGTCACAACATTTACCAGCTAATTTTTAAGTTATAAAAAAGCAAAAAGAAAATATCATTACTTACAGCAAGATGGAATTGCAGCTGTATATTGCTCAGGCCAAAAGACTACTACTACTCCAGCAGGATACAGCTAAACCCCCACTAGGTGGAGGCAACACAGGTGCAGGTGGAGCCATTCACACGCACTTCCAAATATGGAGGAGGTGATGGCTGGATGGTAAAACTGCACACTGGTGGCTTGCATAGAGCACTGTTCACACTAGCAGACGCACAGTCACAAACCCGCAGCCTATTAGGTGACGCCCATACTATTAGATCAGGCGGGCTGCCAAGCCGTACCCCCACTGCGCGCTACGTAGGGACAGAAACTCTGATAGCAAGGCCTAACAAAAAGGGGCCTGGCTGTATCCTGTACAAAAACGTTTTTGAGGTTTTTTGTTAGCGTTATGGCCATAAGACGTAAGCCTACAACCCTCGTCACGGGAACCTCATGCTTGTAGGTCCCTACACTACATATGATATAAAAAAGCAAAAAGAAAATATCATTACTTACAGCAAGATGGAATTGCAGCTGTATATTGCTCAGGCCAAAAGACTACTACTACTCCAGCAGGATACAGCTAAACCCCCACTAGGTGGAGGCAACACAGGTGCAGGTGGAGCCATTCACACGCACTTCCAAATATGGAGGAGGTGATGGCTGGATGGTAAAACTGCACACTGGTGGCTTGCATAGAGCACTGTTCACACTAGCAGACGCACAGTCACAAACCCGCAGCCTATTAGGTGACGCCCATACTATTAGATCAGGCGGGCTGCCAAGCCGTACCCCCACTGCGCGCTACGTAGGGACAGAAACTCTGATAGCAAGGCCTAACAAAAAGGGGCCTGGTTGTATCCTGTACAAAAACGTTTTTGAGGTTTTTTGTTAGCGTTATGGCCATAAGACGTAAGCCTACAACCCTCGTCACGGGAACCTCATGCTTGTAGGTCCCTACACTACATATGATATAAAAAAGCAAAAAGAAAATATCATTACTTACAGCAAGATGGAATTGCAGCTGTATATTGCTCAGGCCAAAAGACTACTACTACTCCAGCAGGATACAGCTAAACCCCCACTAGGTGGAGGCAACACAGGTGCAGGTGGAGCCATTCACACGCACTTCCAAATATGGAGGAGGTGATGGCTGGATGGTAAAACTGCACACTGGTGGCTTGCATAGAGCACTGTTCACACTAGCAGACGCACAGTCACAAACCCGCAGCCTATTAGGTGACGCCCATACTATTAGATCAGGCGGGCTGCCAAGCCGTACCCCCACTGCGCGCTACGTAGGGACAGAAACTCTGATAGCAAGGCCTAACAAAAAGGGGCCTGGCTGTATCCTGTACAAAAACGTTTTTGAGGTTTTTTGTTAGCGTTATGGCCATAAGACGTAAGCCTACAACCCTCGTCACGGGAACCTCATGCTTGTAGGTCCCTACACTACATATGATATAAAAAAGCAAAAAGAAAATATCATTACTTACAGCAAGATGGAATTGCAGCTGTATATTGCTCAGGCCAAAAGACTACTACTACTCCAGCAGGATACAGCTAAACCCCCACTAGGTGGAGGCAACACAGGTGCAGGTGGAGCCATTCACACGCACTTCCAAATATGGAGGAGGTGATGGCTGGATGGTAAAACTGCACACTGGTGGCTTGCATAGAGCACTGTTCACACTAGCAGACGCACAGTCACAAACCCGCAGCCTATTAGGTGACGCCCATACTATTAGATCAGGCGGGCTGCCAAGCCGTACCCCCACTGCGCGCTACGTAGGGACAGAAACTCTGATAGCAAGGCCTAACAAAAAGGGGCCTGGCTGTATCCTGTACAAAAACGTTTTTGAGGTTTTTTGTTAGCGTTATGGCCATAAGACGTAAGCCTACAACCCTCGTCACGGGAACCTCATGCTTGTAGGTCCCTACACTACATATGATATAAAAAAGCAAAAAGAAAATATCATTACTTACAGCAAGATGGAATTGCAGCTGTATATTGCTCAGGCCAAAAGACTACTACTACTCCAGCAGGATACAGCTAAACCCCCACTAGGTGGAGGCAACACAGGTGCAGGTGGAGCCATTCACACGCACTTCCAAATATGGAGGAGGTGATGGCTGGATGGTAAAACTGCACACTGGTGGCTTGCATAGAGCACTGTTCACACTAGCAGACGCACAGTCACAAACCCGCAGCCTATTAGGTGACGCCCATACTATTAGATCAGGCGGGCTGCCAAGCCGTACCCCCACTGCGCGCTACGTAGGGACAGAAACTCTGATAGCAAGGCCTAACAAAAAGGGGCCTGGCTGTATCCTGTACAAAAACGTTTTTGAGGTTTTTTGTTAGCGTTATGGCCATAAGACGTAAGCCTACAACCCTCGTCACGGGAACCTCATGCTTGTAGGTCCCTACACTACATATGATATAAAAAAGCAAAAAGAAAATATCATTACTTACAGCAAGATGGAATTGCAGCTGTATATTGCTCAGGCCAAAAGACTACTACTACTCCAGCAGGATACAGCTAAACCCCCACTAGGTGGAGGCAACACAGGTGCAGGTGGAGCCATTCACACGCACTTCCAAATATGGAGGAGGTGATGGCTGGATGGTAAAACTGCACACTGGTGGCTTGCATAGAGCACTGTTCACACTAGCAGACGCACAGTCACAAACCCGCAGCCTATTAGGTGACGCCCATACTATTAGATCAGGCGGGCTGCCAAGCCGTACCCCCACTGCGCGCTACGTAGGGACAGAAACTCTGATAGCAAGGCCTAACAAAAAGGGGCCTGGCTGTATCCTGTACAAAAACGTTTTTGAGGTTTTTTGTTAGCGTTATGGCCATAAGACGTAAGCCTACAACCCTCGTCACGGGAACCTCATGCTTGTAGGTCCCTACACTACATATGATATAAAAAAGCAAAAAGAAAATATCATTACTTACAGCAAGATGGAATTGCAGCTGTATATTGCTCAGGCCAAAAGACTACTACTACTCCAGCAGGATACAGCTAAACCCCCACTAGGTGGAGGCAACACAGGTGCAGGTGGAGCCATTCACACGCACTTCCAAATATGGAGGAGGTGATGGCTGGATGGTAAAACTGCACACTGGTGGCTTGCATAGAGCACTGTTCACACTAGCAGACGCACAGTCACAAACCCGCAGCCTATTAGGTGACGCCCATACTATTAGATCAGGCGGGCTGCCAAGCCGTACCCCCACTGCGCGCTACGTAGGGACAGAAACTCTGATAGCAAGGCCTAACAAAAAGGGGCCTGGCTGTATCCTGTACAAAAACGTTTTTGAGGTTTTTTGTTAGCGTTATGGCCATAAGACGTAAGCCTACAACCCTCGTCACGGGAACCTCATGCTTGTAGGTCCCTACACTACATATGATATAAAAAAGCAAAAAGAAAATATCATTACTTACAGCAAGATGGAATTGCAGCTGTATATTGCTCAGGCCAAAAGACTACTACTACTCCAGCAGGATACAGCTAAACCCCCACTAGGTGGAGGCAACACAGGTGCAGGTGGAGCCATTCACACGCACTTCCAAATATGGAGGAGGTGATGGCTGGATGGTAAAACTGCACACTGGTGGCTTGCATAGAGCACTGTTCACACTAGCAGACGCACAGTCACAAACCCGCAGCCTATTAGGTGACGCCCATACTATTAGATCAGGCGGGCTGCCAAGCCGTACCCCCACTGCGCGCTACGTAGGGACAGAAACTCTGATAGCAAGGCCTAACAAAAAGGGGCCTGGCTGTATCCTGTACAAAAACGTTTTTGAGGTTTTTTGTTAGCGTTATGGCCATAAGACGTAAGCCTACAACCCTCGTCACGGGAACCTCATGCTTGTAGGTCCCTACACTACATATGATATAAAAAAGCAAAAAGAAAATATCATTACTTACAGCAAGATGGAATTGCAGCTGTATATTGCTCAGGCCAAAAGACTACTACTACTCCAGCAGGATACAGCTAAACCCCCACTAGGTGGAGGCAACACAGGTGCAGGTGGAGCCATTCACACGCACTTCCAAATATGGAGGAGGTGATGGCTGGATGGTAAAACTGCACACTGGTGGCTTGCATAGAGCACTGTTCACACTAGCAGACGCACAGTCACAAACCCGCAGCCTATTAGGTGACGCCCATACTATTAGATCAGGCGGGCTGCCAAGCCGTACCCCCACTGCGCGCTACGTAGGGACAGAAACTCTGATAGCAAGGCCTAACAAAAAGGGGCCTGGCTGTATCCTGTACAAAAACGTTTTTGAGGTTTTTTGTTAGCGTTATGGCCATAAGACGTAAGCCTACAACCCTCGTCACGGGAACCTCATGCTTGTAGGTCCCTACACTACATATGATATAAAAAAGCAAAAAGAAAATATCATTACTTACAGCAAGATGGAATTGCAGCTGTATATTGCTCAGGCCAAAAGACTACTACTACTCCAGCAGGATACAGCTAAACCCCCACTAGGTGGAGGCAACACAGGTGCAGGTGGAGCCATTCACACGCACTTCCAAATATGGAGGAGGTGATGGCTGGATGGTAAAACTGCACACTGGTGGCTTGCATAGAGCACTGTTCACACTAGCAGACGCACAGTCACAAACCCGCAGCCTATTAGGTGACGCCCATACTATTAGATCAGGCGGGCTGCCAAGCCGTACCCCCACTGCGCGCTACGTAGGGACAGAAACTCTGATAGCAAGGCCTAACAAAAAGGGGCCTGGCTGTATCCTGTACAAAAACGTTTTTGAGGTTTTTTGTTAGCGTTATGGCCATAAGACGTAAGCCTACAACCCTCGTCACGGGAACCTCATGCTTGTAGGTCCCTACACTACATATGATATAAAAAAGCAAAAAGAAAATATCATTACTTACAGCAAGATGGAATTGCAGCTGTATATTGCTCAGGCCAAAAGACTACTACTACTCCAGCAGGATACAGCTAAACCCCCACTAGGTGGAGGCAACACAGGTGCAGGTGGAGCCATTCACACGCACTTCCAAATATGGAGGAGGTGATGGCTGGATGGTAAAACTGCACACTGGTGGCTTGCATAGAGCACTGTTCACACTAGCAGACGCACAGTCACAAACCCGCAGCCTATTAGGTGACGCCCATACTATTAGATCAGGCGGGCTGCCAAGCCGTACCCCCACTGCGCGCTACGTAGGGACAGAAACTCTGATAGCAAGGCCTAACAAAAAGGGGCCTGGCTGTATCCTGTACAAAAACGTTTTTGAGGTTTTTTGTTAGCGTTATGGCCATAAGACGTAAGCCTACAACCCTCGTCACGGGAACCTCATGCTTGTAGGTCCCTACACTACATATGATATAAAAAAGCAAAAAGAAAATATCATTACTTACAGCAAGATGGAATTGCAGCTGTATATTGCTCAGGCCAAAAGACTACTACTACTCCAGCAGGATACAGCTAAACCCCCACTAGGTGGAGGCAACACAGGTGCAGGTGGAGCCATTCACACGCACTTCCAAATATGGAGGAGGTGATGGCTGGATGGTAAAACTGCACACTGGTGGCTTGCATAGAGCACTGTTCACACTAGCAGACGCACAGTCACAAACCCGCAGCCTATTAGGTGACGCCCATACTATTAGATCAGGCGGGCTGCCAAGCCGTACCCCCACTGCGCGCTACGTAGGGACAGAAACTCTGATAGCAAGGCCTAACAAAAAGGGGCCTGGCTGTATCCTGTACAAAAACGTTTTTGAGGTTTTTTGTTAGCGTTATGGCCATAAGACGTAAGCCTACAACCCTCGTCACGGGAACCTCATGCTTGTAGGTCCCTACACTACATATGATATAAAAAAGCAAAAAGAAAATATCATTACTTACAGCAAGATGGAATTGCAGCTGTATATTGCTCAGGCCAAAAGACTACTACTACTCCAGCAGGATACAGCTAAACCCCCACTAGGTGGAGGCAACACAGGTGCAGGTGGAGCCATTCACACGCACTTCCAAATATGGAGGAGGTGATGGCTGGATGGTAAAACTGCACACTGGTGGCTTGCATAGAGCACTGTTCACACTAGCAGACGCACAGTCACAAACCCGCAGCCTATTAGGTGACGCCCATACTATTAGATCAGGCGGGCTGCCAAGCCGTACCCCCACTGCGCGCTACGTAGGGACAGAAACTCTGATAGCAAGGCCTAACAAAAAGGGGCCTGGCTGTATCCTGTACAAAAACGTTTTTGAGGTTTTTTGTTAGCGTTATGGCCATAAGACGTAAGCCTACAACCCTCGTCACGGGAACCTCATGCTTGTAGGTCCCTACACTACATATGATATAAAAAAGCAAAAAGAAAATATCATTACTTACAGCAAGATGGAATTGCAGCTGTATATTGCTCAGGCCAAAAGACTACTACTACTCCAGCAGGATACAGCTAAACCCCCACTAGGTGGAGGCAACACAGGTGCAGGTGGAGCCATTCACACGCACTTCCAAATATGGAGGAGGTGATGGCTGGATGGTAAAACTGCACACTGGTGGCTTGCATAGAGCACTGTTCACACTAGCAGACGCACAGTCACAAACCCGCAGCCTATTAGGTGACGCCCATACTATTAGATCAGGCGGGCTGCCAAGCCGTACCCCCACTGCGCGCTACGTAGGGACAGAAACTCTGATAGCAAGGCCTAACAAAAAGGGGCCTGGCTGTATCCTGTACAAAAACGTTTTTGAGGTTTTTTGTTAGCGTTATGGCCATAAGACGTAAGCCTACAACCCTCGTCACGGGAACCTCATGCTTGTAGGTCCCTACACTACATATGATATAAAAAAGCAAAAAGAAAATATCATTACTTACAGCAAGATGGAATTGCAGCTGTATATTGCTCAGGCCAAAAGACTACTACTACTCCAGCAGGATACAGCTAAACCCCCACTAGGTGGAGTGAATTTTTAAGGAATTAAGAAGTTTCATTTCACAGGCATTAAAATAATACCTGTTGTGTCACGCATCTTCCTAGATGAAACTTATTATTATTAGAATATTTTAGGTCTATTAAATGAAAAGCGAAGATAATTCCAGGGACAGCGGAAGTAGGGGCTTCTCAGAGCTCCTGTAGGCAAGTGGATCCATTAAAAAGGTGTTTAAATAACTTGTCTGGCAGAACGAGTTAATTGTGTGGCACCACCCAAGTCACCCGCAACATACAGTTTCCATAGATCTGCTATAACAGGTCTGAGTGATTAAAAGTAGTAAAATCATTGTGGCAGATAATTAAATCTTAGCAGCGCTAGACCATCTGACTTCATTGCAATATGATAATTATTCCTGAACGCATGCAACGTTTCATTGTCCTTTAGAATTAACCTACTAATTCTATTATCCTGGCTGATCCTAATTTGCGCTATATCACAACCTTTGGTGCCCATGGTGAATGCAACAAATTTGTTTTCATGTTACAGTGCTTATTTTAGGCATCTAGAGGGAAGAAGGTTAAGGGTGATTTCATTCCTGACACCTACCGAAACATTGCAATAATGTCACTTTTATTATGCAGCTGACCTCACTGCCACGTGGATCCTATGCCACCAAAAATCCTCATCCAGATTTCATTATAAACATGAACTGCTGCACTACTACTTCTCTAGAAGAAGAAGGAACAAAAGGAAACAGGAGCACAAGGGCTGCAGGATCCCATCACACACGTTTGTAGTCTGTAACTATGTAGAAAATAAGGTCTGTATGGCAGATGTAAACACCAAACTTTAGTTTGTTCAGAATTTTTTAAATAACATCTGCTAGATTGTTTTTGTTTTTTTTTTTGCTTTAGAAGTATAAAATCAATAATTTGTTTTCAGAATATCAAGATAAACATTTTTGTTTTAAGATAACCATTAATAATGCAAATCTGTCCTTCCCTTTACATTTTCCATGCCTCAACATTACCTGGCAGCCAGACTGGTTTGTCAGTTCTCCATAAGGAGAATAGTCTTTTCCCCGTGGTCCCCACATAACTTCTCATAAGCCAGATCAGGAACCCATACTTTGCACTGATGAGGGGCAATCACCCCCAAACACTATGTCTGGAAATTGGGATTCTGATCTGGCATAAATCCTAGGTCATATGAAAAGGCTTGTTAAAAGGCCACTTTTTACTTTTAGGATTGCTACTTCCAATAGGTGGCGCTAGCGTTTGTCTCCTGTGCTGGAGAGACAATTTCAACATTTCCTGACATGAGTGTCTAGCCTTCAAAGATAAAAAAACAAGCTTTTGTATATAACCATGACATTGGGAGATGTTTATGGTGTAAGGGTGATTGTCAGTGATGAGTGAGCACTACCATGCTTGGGTGTGCAATATTCAGCGAGCAGTTAATGCTCAGATGGGTGTGATTCAGAAAATGGAAGTCAATGAGGAACTTGAGCAGAAGATTTCCCAAGAAAAATGGTTGAGTTCCCCATTGACTTCCATTATACTCAGGTACTCGGAGTTGCGGCCATCTGAGTATCTAACTGCTTTTAACTAGTACTGAGCATCCGAGCATGATAGTGCTAGCTCCTCTTAATGAATATAGATGTGGTCACACAGTTATGAAAGGGCCTTTCACCAAATTTTACATGTTGAGCTAGACCCACAATGTAATTATGGCTGCAAAGCAGAATAAAACGAGTTTGTTATTTTTTTAAATCTGCCTCTCCATTGAGGAGATATTAGCAACCAACATATTTGGCATCTAATGAGTTAAATTTTGTTAAGTCAAAGTGGATGTTATCAGATAGCACAGGAAGTACACACCCCCAGTGAAAACACTCACTTAGTTAACTTTTTAGGCACCAAATACTTTGCTTATATCTCTGCAACAGAGAGGGCACATTAGAAAATAATAAAAACAGTTTATTTCGTGTGTCCAGCTCAAAATGTAGAATTGGTCAAAAGGTTCTGTAGGTTGCAATATTGTCTTGAATATTGAAAGATGTAGAAAAGGAAGGTTATACACAAATATATGTTATGGGTATGTAATAATAAAAAAATCACCAGAAAATAGCTTTTACTAAACAGAAAATGTTCACTAAAAACAGCATTTTGTTTTCATTAAATTACACATTCGAAGGCTAGAAAAGAAGAAATACTACAAAATGATCTCGAGACCTTTTTCAGCAATAGATATTACCACACATCTTCATGATATTTTTTCATTTGTGTTCTCAATTACAAATATAACTATATTCCCATCAAAAACACTGGGATGCTTGTTTTCCTATTATACATATAATTATGATGAGATATTCTAAGAGACCCAATAGAATAATATAATATTGAAGGAAAATTAAGTTATACCAGTTATGGCAGATTCCAAATTAGCAGCAAGCTTTTATTCTGCATCTGTATTTATCACATTGAAAAATTGACCACCTCTTCGTCATCTATGTTATCCATTCTATGCAATGCCTGGTCATTTATTTTATGCATTTTATGTAATTCTTTATGCACATTTTGGTCTTCTATTTTATGCATTTTATGCACTTCCTGGTCATCCATTTTATGCACTTCCTGGTTATCTATTTTTATGTACTTCCTGGTCATCCATTTTATGCACTTCCTGGTCATCTATTTTTATGTACTTCCTGGTCACCCATTTTATGCACTTCCTGGTCATCTATTTTTAAGTACTTCCTGGTCACCCATTTTATGCACTTACTGGTCATTCATTTTATGCACTTCCTGGTCATCCATTTTATGCACTTCCTGGTTATCCATTTTATGCACTTCCTGGTCATCTATTTTATGCCTTTTATGCACTTCCTGGTCATCTATTTTATGCATTTTATGCACTTCCTGGTAATTCATTTTATCCCATTTTATGCACTTCCTGGTCACCCATTTTATGCACTTCCTGGTCATTCATTTTATGTACTTCCTGGTCATCCATTTTATGCACTTCTTGGTCATCTATTTTATGCATTTCCTGGTCATCTATTTTATGTACTTCCTGGTCATTTATTTTATGCACTTCGTGGTCATCTATTTTACGCATTTTATGTACATCCGGGTCATCCATTTTATGCACTTCCTGGTCATCTATTTTATGCATTTTATGTACATCCGGGTCATCCATTTTATGCACTTCCTGGTCATCTATTTTATGCATTTTATGTACTTCCTGGTCATCTATTTTATGTACTTACTAGTCATCCATTTTATGCACTTCTTGGTCATCTATTTTATGCACTTCCTGGTCAACTATTTTATGCACTTCGTGGTTATCTATTTTATGCATTTTATGCACTTTCTGGTCATCTATTTTATGCATTTTATGTACTTCCTGGTCATCTATTTTATGTACTTCCTAGTCATCTATTTTATGCACTTCCTGGTCATTTATTTTATGGATTTTATGTACTTCCTGGTCATCTATATTATGCATTTTATATACTTCCTGGTCATCTATTTTATTTACTTACTGGTCATCTATTTTATGCATTTTTAGCACTTCTTGGTCATCTATTTTATGCACTTCCTAGTCATTTATTTTATGCCTTTTATGCACTTTCTAGTCATCTATTTTATGCATAACATCAGAGATGAGCAGATCTAGTGAGATTGGAATTAGTCAAATAGGACATTTCCGAGGCCTAGTCGAAGGTTAAGTATTCTGGAGAATATGGTTTTTTTAAAAATTTGTGTCGAAATCAATTCCACCTGAATAATTTTATTCCTCACTACACACAATGTCTTTACACAATTATGCTTTTACTTTAAGTGTAAGCAACACAATCAGAATAACAGTGCTAAAGTATACTGGCCCCAAAAGAATACAATATACTATTGTAAGCGCTCCAAATTATTCTGGGCTTAGAAACAAAAAGTATACAAGTTCCAGATACATTAAAAATAATGTGTCATTAGGATTTTATACCCCAAACTAATCATCCCAGTGGCATTCGCTTTTTACAGATACACTATCATTCTGTAGCATTATATATTATAAATGGTCCCTTAAATGATTGTAAATGAATAACAGCTGCTGAGAAAAAAAAATGCATTGAATACAGATGTCATATGGATGCTAGGCAAGAAAAAAAATTGCACACTCGCATGACATACAGAATGATATATGCATGATAGTTGCCCCACCTTTTTGGATGAAAATTGGGCTGATTTTTATATGCTAGTGTGTGTGAACCTAATGCTGAGTAAGTCCTTACCTCTCTTGTAGAAACCCATTTTGGAGAAAGTCATCAATGAAATGTTATGCTATTAGGTTGTAAGTGATGTGGGTGGGTACTGCATTTACAGATCTCCTGCTTCCTTCCCTAAACCGCACCTGTCCATCAGAGACAGGAGGCAGGCAGCGGGTAAAGAAAAGGCAAAGAAGCAAGAGAAGTTTAAGTGCAGTTCCCAAGTACTGCCCTTACAACTCATTAGCATACTATTTCAACTATGGATTTCTTTAAAACAGTATTTCTACAAGAAAAATAGGCATTATTTCTGCATTATAGCACCTTTACATACATGTTATTAGTTTGGATATTTTTATGACACGTTTTCTTTAAAGGGAACCTTTAAAGTGTGTGGATGACATAGGATGCGTCATGCACTCCAGCTACAGAAGGAGGATGAAGATGGCCAAAAGAGGAGGCGCCGGCACTGGAGAACGGAGACGCCCATATGACCCAACTCCACCGCATTGACCATTTAGGTGAGTATTATAAAAGATTTTTTACATTCTACACAGCGGCCTGGGCTCTCATATACATTATGTTAGAATGCTGTATATAAGAGCCCACTGGTGGTGGCCGCAGCTTGTAGGCTGAAAAAACGGTGACAGGTTCCCTTTAACCACTTCACGACCCATGATAGATATATCCATCATGGATCGTGTGAGGGTAATCCCCGCCCCCTGACGTTGGCAGGTCGCAGCGATCCACGCACATATCAGCTGTTTTTAACAGCTGACATGTGTGCCTGCAAGTTACAAGTGGAATCGCTTCCACCTGCAACTTTTAACCCCTTATATCTCACTGCCAAAGTCTGGCAGCGAGATGTATATGCGCGTGGCCATTACTTTCACTTACCGCCGCCACCACGGGAAGTCACGTGCATGATCACTTAACTTTCGGTGGTTGCCATGGTAGCACAGGGTCATGTGATGATGCCTGTAGCTAACATGAGTCACTTTCGGTTTCACTCGTCCCGGAGCCTAGTGAAGCAGAAAGTGAGCATATCTGCTGTATACAGCTGTGCTGCAGTGATCAGCAGATAGGGCAGAGTGATCGGAATGTTGATCCATATGGGCTCCCTAGGGGTACTAGTAAAATAAAAAAAAAGTAAAAAGAAAAGTTTTAAAAAATAAAAAAACCAAAAACCTAAAAGTTCAAATCACCCCCCTTTCACCCCATTGAAAATTAAAGGGTTAAAAAAAAAAAAAAAATATACACACATTTGATATCGCCACGTTCAGAAATGCCCGATCTATCAAAATATAAAGTCAATTAATCAGATTGGTAAATGGCGTAGCGGCAAAAAAATTCCAAACGCCAAAATTACATTTTTTGGTCGCCACAAGTTTTCGCAAAATGCAATAACAGGCGATCAAAACATAGCATCTGCACAAATTTAGTACCGTTAAAAATATCAGCTCGAGACACAAAAAATAAGCTGTCACTGAGCCATAAATCCCAAAAAATGAGAACGCTATGGGTTTTGGAAAATGGCGCAAAACGTACGCCACTTTTATTGGAGAAGCTTGTGAATTTTTTTTAACCCCTTAGATACAAGTAAACCTATACATGTTTGGTGTCTACAAACTTGCACCGACCTCAGGCATCACAACAACATATCATATCAGTGTTACCATATAGTGAACATGGTGAATAAAATATCCCAAAAACTATTGTGCGATCACACTTTTTTTGCAGTTTTTCCACACTTGGAATTTTTTTGCTGTTTTCCAGTACACTATATGGTAAATCTTATGGTTTCATTTAAAAGTACAACTTGTCTCGCAAAAAACAAGCCCTCATATGGCAAGATTGACAGAAAAATAAAAAAGTAACGGCTTTTGGAAGAAGGGGAGCAAAAAAACCCCGGAAAAATGGAATGCGCCCAGGGGCTGAAAGGGTTAAATATGCTGGCCCCAGAATCCTAAATTATACTAGCTAGATATTCATAATCACATAATTTCGGACATGTTTAACCTTACCGTTCTGCAAATTATGTCAAGATTATCAATTTTTCACTCAATTAATGTAATAAAATATTATTACATTTTTGCAAAACCCTTACCATATCCCAACAACATTGTCATATACAGTACAGCATATTACTTTTACTGTGTATCACACAATTGTGTTTTTTTCAAAGCTTGTCATCTTATGACATACATCTTGGGATGTATCAACACAGCTGTAAATATACTAGCCCCAGATTGAAAATACATTAACTCCTTGAACATAAAGTATTCTGACCCAGAATCATGGCTTACTAGCCACAGATCCACAGAAATATATGATTAAAAGAACAACTAAGTATACCATACGTAAAATTGTACACTATAGTTCAGTATGCTAGCCCAACAACCATAAACTATACTAATCCCAGAAAAATAAAGTATTCTTGTCATAGAACTGAAACCTATGCAGACCTTTACCGCAAAGTATAATGGCCCTTGATGGGAATTCATCAACAGATTTTTGCTATTTTTCTGAGAGCTGCATGATTGTTATGATTCAGGGACCAAGGAGGATCAAAAAATGAGGAATCCCAAATAGTAACAGAGTGGCTGGAACCTTAGCGGATTGCAGATCTAATCCTGACACACAACTAGAAGTAGCCATGGGACGAGCCTACGTTGACCTAGTTGTCTCAACACAGCCGGAGAACTAAATATTCTCACAGATAGAGATATAAGAAAGTTAATCTGCCTCGGAGCAGTCCTCAAAGATAGATAGATAGCCACATGTAAAAGCTACGGTGATATGTAAAACACAATACAAAGCTAGAAAAGACAGATTCAGCAAACGTGAGGCCCAAACTATCTTTATAGAAAAGGATAGAAGGAGCACTGTCTGCAACCATAAAAAGCCTAATAAATCCCAGCACTTCTAATATGGAAAAATCCTGACGTCACACAACCTCTCCCCCGCTGTATCAGCACTCAAGTGTTACTGGGATCCAAAAACACTAATACAGACGAGGGACTGAATTAATACCAAGCATGACAAACACAATACCTTGTAGAATCATGGAGCTAAACAGACACTCCCAGCAGAGAATGATCCCATTCCACCACAAACTCCACACAGACAAAATAGGAATCAAGCATTAGTAATAAAGCAGAAAAAACCAACAAGAAAGTGGAAAACAAACAGCAGAGGTACAAAGACCACTTATCTGAGAGGAGTTCTGGTAGTGAGCAGGGCTGGTTACAGAATGTCCTTAATGCACAGGAGACCATTGAGCATCGGCAAGTAACAAAAGAAAACTACTCAGTTATATAGTTCCAATCTGGTCCTGTGCAGGTGTGTGGCTTTCATTCCAAAAATCAACTGCACCTCCAGAACTGACCACAAGAGGGAGCCCCAAACTGGAAAACGTATTCACAACACGTGATATAAGGACAGAGACCCTGATTCCAGTGATCTGTCATTTACTGAGCTGCTTGTTGCAGCCTCAATAAAATAAGTGTTTTATCAGAATTAGCTTACCACCAGAGAACTAACTGGCTTGTGTCATATAGTCCTCCTACTTTCTATAACCATTCCCCCTCCACTAACTGGCAGCTTTCTGCTTATGTACAGTGCACACAGAAATCTGCCAATGAGTGGTGTGGGTGGGGTTATACAGAGCTCAGCATTCAGAGAACTGGTAGATCTGCAGAGTGATTTTATCAAAATAACAGCAAGCAGTCCATTAAGAGACACATCACTGGAATCAGGGTCTCTGTCCCTACATCATGCTGCTCTCAGATAAATCAAAAGCCTGCTGATAGATTTGCTTTAAGTGTACAGTACACTTGGACAAAAACCAAAGAAACATGCTTCAGTTCTGTGTATTTACATAAAGCCCCAAACACTTAATTGTCCATTATTTATAATGCTGGAGCTCTAAATGCATGAATATCCCCTTTGGCCTTTCACTTACTGGCTTTATTACACAACCTAGCAGTGCTCCCATTGAAATGTTCTCCCATGTTACTGGTTTGGCTTGTTTTCTTCCCCTCCAGCCTCTAAGATTTAACACAGTCAGCTTTAGCTGTGCTTAAGCCGCTAGAACAAACTAGTAATACTCACAAGCCACTCAGTCAGCAGCCCTTACAAATGTATACCCCGAGGATGGACACTTCGCATCTGTGACACGACCACTGTGTAGTTTATAAAGCCACAGTATGCACACATATAGCAACATCTAATAGAATGCAGCTTATAATAGTGTCCACAATTAAAATGTATGATATAGTGATCATAAAGAAAAGATTTCTTTACATTTCCAGGATTACCCCAAAATCAAATGGCTACTTAATGGTAAAAATATATTGCACTTAACTGTACAACAAAGAGAAATCTTTAGGTTCCTGTTCCTTTAAACTAAGTGTCTTAAAAATAAATCATATACTGTATACTTGCAATCAAAATTATTCAACTCCTATTGGAAAATAGGTTTATTAGCAAAATTCACAAACTTTCCGCTGTTTGCGACAAACCAATCAAATAAACAATTTCTATACCTAAAGGGGGTGTTACTCGCAGCGATATCGCTAGCGATACCGCTGGTGAAAGCACCCGCCCCCGTCATTTGTGCGTCACGGGCAAATCTCTGCCCGTGGCGCACAATATCGTTCGGAGCCGTCACATGGGACTTACCTGCCTAGCGACGTCGCTGTTGCCGGTGAACCGCCTCCTTTCTAAGGGGGCGGTTCGTGCGGCATCACAGCGGCGTCACTAAGCGGCCGCCCAATAGAAGCAGAGGGTCGGAGATGAGCAGGATGTAACATCCCGCCCACCTCTTTCCTTCCGCATTGCCGGTGGCTGCAGGTAAGCTGCAGTTCGTTGTTCCCGAGGTGTCACACGTAGCGATGTGTGCTGCCTCAGGAACGACGAACAACCTGCGTCCTCAACAATCAACAATTTTTTAAAAAGCAATGACGTGTCAATGATGGACGATTTGGTGAGTATTTTCCATCATTAACAGTCGTTCGGGCGTGTCACATGCAACGACGTCGCGACGATGCCGGATGTGCGTCACGGAATCCGTGACCCCGGTGATATATCGTTAGATATGTCGCTGCGTGTGGGGGCCTTTAAAACAACTAAAAAACATTATATCCCAACTTGACAATTTTAATGACTAATGTAGTCTCAGAATTAGGCCAAGTCTAATGGTATGGTATCCAATGCGAGTGCATCAGATGTGATAGCTAGCTCCCGCTGTGCTGCGAGCATGAGCTGAGTGTCATGCCACTGTGATACGATCCTGCGATCGGATCATAGATGCAGAGAAGAGAGCGGATGCTGCGGAGGAGAGGTTGGGATTAATCTCCCTATCTCCTCCATTGCCAGCTGATGTGTATATCGCACTGCACTTCGGTGTAATGCAAGTGCAGTGCGATGTTTCACTCGCACCCAAAGACTTGTATGGGTGTGAGTGAATCCGGATCAGATTCCACCCGCAGCATCCTGCGATAGTTTTCTCGGACCAACTAGGGCTGAAAAAATAATCGCAGATGGAAGTAACATGGGTAGAGTAACATAGGTCCGGGTGGAATGTGAATTTTTATTTCATTACACATGGTCAATTTTACTCGCCATGTGTACTAGCCCTTATTCAACCCTTTAAGCTAAGGTTCCCCAACTCCAGTCCTCAAGGCCTACCAACAGTGCATGTTTTCAGGATTTCCTTAGCATTGCACTGCTGTTGGAACCAGCACCTGGGCAGGTAATTACATTAACACCTGTGTAATACTAAGGAAATCCTAAAAACCTGCACTGTTGGTGGGCCTTGAGGACTGGAGTTGGGGACCTCTGCTTTAAGCAGCTGCAGTACTTAGTAGAGCATCCTTTGACTTTTATGACCTGTTGAAAACATGATGATTAGCCATACCCCAGCTTCTGGCAGGCATCCTGGGGAATCTTAGCTCATTCGTTATGAAAACTAAAATCTTTGGGTTTCAAATCTGCTTTATCTACATGTCACCCAAAAAATTATTTGGGATTCAAGTCAGGTGATTGACGTCCACTTTATCTGCTTCATCATCGGCCGTTTTTTTTTCGGTCCCTTTCTTTCGACAGCCGTAACTTTTTTATTTTTCCATCAATATTGCTTTTTTAGGGCTTGTTTCTTTGTGGGACAAGTTGTACTTTTAAATGAAAATATAAGTCTTGCCATAAAATGTACTGGAAAACAGCAAAAAAAAATCCAAGTGTGAAAAATTGCAAAAAAAAGTGCGATAGCATGATTTTCTTTGTGATATTTTATTCACTGTGTTCAATATATGGTAAAAATGATGCGTCGTTGTCATACCTCAGGTCAGTGTGAGTTCGCAGACACCAAACATATATAGGTTGACTTTTATCTAAGGGGTTAAAAAAAATCAGATATTTGTCCAAAATACACTAGTGCACATTTTGCGCCATTTTTCTTTCCGTAACACGTAGCGTTCTCATTTATCAAGATCTATGGCTCAGTGAGAGCTTAATTTTTGCATCTCAAGCTGACATTTCCAATGGTACCATTTTTGTGAAGATGCAAAGTTTTGATCACCTGTTATTACATTTTGCGCAAAATTTGTGGTGACCAAAAAATGTAATTTTTGCGTTTGGATTTTTTTGCCACTACGCCGTTTACTGATCAGATTAATTGATTTTATATTTTGATATATTGGGCATTTCTGAACGCGGCGATATCAAATATGTGTATATTTTTTCTATTTTTTTAACCCTTTAATGTTCAATGGGATGAAAGGGGGGTAAATTGAACTTTTAGGATTTTTTATTTTTTTTAAACTTTTTTTTACTTTTTTTCATTTTACTATTTCTCTAGGGGACTGTAAGGATCAGCAGTCTGATCACTCATTCTTTTCTGTTGATCACATCTACACAGTTGAGATCAGCAGAAAAACTCACCTCTTGCCTCTAGCAGCAGCTGGCCGGGTAAAAGAGGAAGTGACTCATGCTAGCTACAGAAGTTATCAGATGACTCTATGCTACCATGACAACCACTGGCTCACAGTGATCATGTCACTGCAACGCTGATGGAGCCCGGTGAGTAAAGATTTACTCCGACGGGAATTTAAATGGCCCTGTCATATTTTGACGGTGCCATTTAAGGGGTTAACAGGCACGGGCAGAACACGAATCCACTCATGCCTGCGAGGCACACGTCAGCTGTACAAATCAGTTGACGTGTGCGGATCCCCACCGGCTGCCCAAAACAGTCGGGGGGATTAGACTATGACCGCTTGGGACGTAATATTACTGCCCACGGTCGTTAAGGAGTTAAAATCTTCCAGGACTTCTGAAACAAAGCCTTGGTGAACTTTGAGGTATCATTTGGAATCTTCAGCTTCCCTCAAAGAAGTTAAGATGCTTTCTAGTAGGATTTCCTGATACCTGATTAAATCCATCTTACCCTTTACATGCTGCAGGTTTCCAGTGCCAGAGGAAGAAAAGCAGAGAGAGGACATCATCAAGCCATCATAATGCTTCACTGTAGGCAAGTTGATATTTTCAGCAGTTTCATTCATCCTACTCCAGACATACTAATGTTTCATAAGCCTAAAAAGTTCCTGTTTTCTTTCATTACTTTTCAGAACAAAATCAGAAAACTTTTGTGGCTTTCTTACATGGATATGAGCATCTTGGAATTCGGCATGGAGACCTCCAGTGTTTAGTATGTGACTTACTGTCCAAAATGAACCTTTAGTCCCTGCTGCCCAAGCTCCTGATGCAGATCTTTGCAGTCAATCAATGGTTTGTTTACCACCTACAGTACTTCCTCAGATATTTGGTATTAGAGAGTGATAATTATTTCTGTCTCATCCAGGTAGTGTAGCCAGCATTCCTTTAACTTTGAGTTTGGGAAGTATGCTTTTAACTGTCTAGATCTTACACTCTATATGAGAGAGATAAGACCCTACTGACCATAAAAGCTCACACTTTATGGAAATGAGAGAGATTCCTGCTGCCCATAAAAGCTTTTGGTGTATAGAAGAGAGAGGACCCTGCTAATCTTAAGAACTTGCACTACCCAGGAGAGAGAGGACCCCGCTGACCATAATAGTTTACAATCTACAGGAGAAAGTGAGAAGACCTCAAAGATCATAAGAGCTTACACCCTACAGAAGAGAGAGACTTCCCAATGGCTGTGGAGATGGAAAACAACTCTGTTGTACAAACTTTGCTCCACTGGAAACCACTGACCTGTGATGGCCCTGGAACTGACCACCACTGTACAAGGTGTAATAATCTGTAAGATGTCATAACTGCAGGACATTTCGGGGAGGCTTCACAGTCACAGAAGAAAACATTAGCCCTCCTTCTAATGCTTGCGCAGTGTAAGAAATGGTGCCCGGCAAGTTGTTTTTTTTGCGAATTGAGAATTAAATCTCAATATGTTTAAATTGGTTAAATTCACATGAAACTGCAGATTTTAGAAAATTGATTTAGAATTTGATCCACTACAGATCAGTCTGTCCACCTTTACTCAGGAATGTTACCAGAGGCTGTTGTCTGGTTAGACATCATATTTTGCAGCACGTCATACAGCTAGCTGCTGTTCTGCTAAGTATAAAAGATATTTGACAATACGGGGTTGAAATATTTAGAAACTGCAGCAGTCATTAAAATTGAAATTATGTGTTGCATTTGGAGAAACTGCTCGTTATGTTAGTTGTGTTGAGGTTGTTATATTGTTCTTGTTTGATTAGTTTACTTCAAACAGTAGAAAGTTTGTAAACTTTGCTAATAAATCTAATTTGCAACGAGGGTTGAATAATTTTGATTGCAACTGTATTATAAATAGTTTCACCTAACCAAAACTAAATCTCATTATTCCTTATAAACAAACTCATCAAATATAAACCTATTCTACAGTATCTATGGATATCGCACAGAAAGGTATAAAATAGTAGAAAAAGATAAGATCATCAGTAGTTTTAGGGGCCTAATTAGCTCTTTGTTATATCTAATATATTGTCAACTACTGGCCAAATCTTGCTAGACAATTTGCTATCATAAGTGTAAAAGTGGAAGGAAAGCATATGTATTGTTGCAATTTCTGAGATAGAGCCAAATACTGTTTGTGAGATGCATAACTCCTTAGTAAGGTCAATTGTGACCTTAATGACCAGGCCAAAGATTGGAAATCTGATCAGTGTCCCTTTATGTGGTAATAACTCTGGAATGATTCAACAAACCCCAGTAATTCTGAGATTTTTGGTGAAAATTTAGAAAATTTTGCAATTTTCAAACTTTCATTTTTATATCCTTAAATCAGTTAGTTATGCAGTACAAAATAATAAATAACATTTTTCTTACATCTACTTTACATCGTCATCATTTTTTAAAAGTTGTATTATTTTGTTAGGATGTTAGAACGGTTAGCAGCAATTTGTCATTTTTTTCAAGAAATTTAGAAAACCTGTTTCTTTAGGGATCTATGCAGATTTAAATGGTCTTTGAAGGGCCTGTATATTGTAAACTCCCCATTTTAAAAATAAAACGCACCCCTCAAATATTTCACAAGATCTTTCAGGATTTTTTTTTTATCCATTCATGTGCTACATGAGACTTAATGAAAATTTGTAATGAAAAAAAAGTATTTTTCCTCTAAAATATTGCTGTAGTCCCAATTATTTCACTTTTACAATGGATAGAACAAAAAAATTGACCTCACAATTTGTTGCTTGGTTTCTTCTGAGCTCACTGATATCCCACATGTGGTTAGAAACCTGTTTGGAGAAACGGCCGGTCTCAGAAGGGAAGGAGCACCATTTGAATTTTGGAACACAAATTTGGTTGCAAAATTTGTGGGCACCATATCACATGTGCAGAAACCTAAGAAACCCCCCACAAGTGACCTCATTTTGGAAACTAGTCCCATCAAGGAATTTATCTAAGGGTGAGTTGAGCCTCATAGAACATGTTAAAATGTGGATGTGAAAACAAAAACTACATTTTTTTCAGCTAAAAGAGTTGTTGTAGAACCAAATTTGTAATTTTTACAATGAATAATAGGAGAAATGTGCCCCATAACTTATTACCCAACTTCTGAATATGATGATACCTCATACATGATCAAAAACTGCTATTTGGCACACGGAAGAGCTTGGAGAGGAAAGAGCACTATTTGATTTTTAGAGCAAAAATTTGTCTGGAATAGATTGTGAATGCCATAAGCCATGTGACATTTGCAGAGTCCCTGTCATGCCAAAGCAGCAGAAAGCCCCAAGAAAGTGACCCAATTTGTAAACTAGTCCCATCAAGGCATTCATCTAAGGGTGTAATGAGCATTTTTATACTGCAAGTGATTCACATAACTTTATAACATTTAGATGTCAAAACAAAAAATTACTTTTTTTCCATTAACCCTTTTACGATGGCCTTACTTACCGCTGTTTTAAAACGGCAGTAAGAAAAACGTGAATAGCGCCCCCCAGTATTGGAAAATCTTGGACCCTGGAGATCAAGATCGGGGCCATTTATTCCGGTCCCAGGTTACATGATCACACTGTATAAAATGTGTAAAAAGTATCAGCTGTCTGCTGCACTAATTTTGTCTTAATGTCTTCACTAGTAGCATTTCTCATTTGAACGTTTAGGAATAGGAAATTGCAGAGGAAAGAGCAGAGACACTGTTAGGAGGTGGACCAACGGTCATCTTCCTACCCCTGATATAACAATGACAGCAAAATCCTATTATGTATCATGCCTTGTGAATTGTCATGCATTATATCATAGATGCAGCAGTGTTAGCAATGCTATGAGGAATGTAACGTATAGGTATAGGACTGCTATGTAAGAATGTTATGTATGGAAATTGTGTAAGAAATAGAGTTCAAGAACAGAGATAGTGAAGTGTAAGATAAGCCCACAATGGAAGGAGATAGACTATAGGGCAAGTGACTACTTCCTGGTGAGAGGACAGATAGGGCCTGATATTACAAGAGTGTACACTGTGTGTTCAGTGCAGTACAGGTTCATTCTGGAACTCCCTCTGTGAGGGTAACTCCTGTAACATCTGGAGCTCAAGACTTATAGCTGGTGCATTGGTGAGCACCTGAATACCTTCCTGACAGAGGAAGTGAGGCATGGAATTGCAGGTGGGAGAAATACGGAATATGGACGTACTGCAGGACTGTGCTGGGAATCCATGGGAGAGACTGAGCCAGAGCAAGCAGTGATAGTCCAGGTGGAATGGAACCACAATATGGAAGTGTACTTTGCTATTGAAGTGATGGAAAATGATGTGCCTGATATGACATGCTGCCATAAGCCATTTGATGAGTTTGACGCGTTTCGGAGGACGCAGCTTCCTTTCTCAGGACAATTTTACAGAAAGATTTTCTGAAAAATTGTCCTAAGGAAGGAGGCTGCATCTTCCAAAATGCATAGACCTGATTGAATAAAAGAAAATTAATAAACTACTTGATGTTTGATGGCATATCCCGGGTTCTCTCTTCTATATTTGTAATACGTCACTCCGGAGCTGCAGCAGGCACCATTTCATGCTTATATAGGACTGGCACAACTTCTATAAGTGAGTACCCTTACCTGTTGTTTTGTTACATCTCACCAGATAAGACCCTATCTGTGCTTTTTATCCACAGTATATTTCTATATGATGAGTTTGGACAGTTAAGTATAGCGCTTTCTCATAGAACAAACTTAGTGTGCCCTAATTCATGTGTGGTGGCTCCAGAAGTGGAAGACTTGGAGACAGCTGAGGAAGAGCTGGAGTTAACAGAAGACTGCAGTCTGCAAGTGAGTACCGCACATCCCACAGCATCACACAGCACATGTATTCAGGGACACAAGCTCTATGTAGAATGCCAGGGTGTTATGCAGCAGCTGCAGACTGCCAACGACTACCGCCCTCTGGTACCAAACAACACTGCCAGGCCAGGATCAGCAGAATCTCCAGAACTCATCTGAAGCTCCTAGATGGCTGTAAAAATTGCTTTCCAAGAAATGAAGATTATGGAAAACACATCTGTGCCCAGATTCCATAGTCCCTAGCTGCTTTGATGGAGTATATACAGTAACTACCTAGATCTTGTTTTGTTTTGGATTTGCAGCCACTGAAATATAACCTATTACATAGATTTGTCAATGAATGTTGAATGGAGCTAATGTTATCACCATAGCAAAGAACGACATTGTGCCGAGTATCCATACTGAACTCTGCTGGTGTGCCTAGACAGGACAACCATCTTTAGGCTTCTAAAAGCATCTTCATTAACACAAAGACCTTTTAAGGCTAGACACATTTGCTAAACAGCCAATATACAGCTTATTGTATCAGTGCTCTGGATCTGAGTATAACATTAAGATCTATTACTTTACAACATTAGGTTTGTTGGTGCAGGGGAATAAATGATTGTTATCACACTTATCCTCTTCAATAGTTATTTACCTATGTTGTTACACCTATATATAGCTAAAATTATATGACTAGAACTTAGACACTGAACAAGATAGAGGTCAGTCATGTACCATAATAGCAGAGGGAAATAGAAGGCAGCAAGGGAGCACTGGGTAAACTCACACCTATTCAATTCTGTTCTTTATCTCTAATTTGTATCTTCTGTTGATATCTGTTGAAATATTTCATTGATACATAATGGTGGCAGTGTCCTCACATAAGGCTGCGTGAGTACTGCTGGTGTCAGGGAGCTATATTTCATTGATGGTATCATGAATTCACAAATGTACTGCTCTATATTGAAAGTAAAGATGCTACCATCATTCCGTGCCCTTGGTACACATGCACTTTTCCAACATGACAATGATCCAAAATGCACATCTAAGGTCACTGTTGCATATCTGAAGAAAAACAGGGTGAAAGTGGTTCAGTGGCCACATATGTCTCCTGACCTAAACCCAATTGAACACTTATGGGGAATTCTGAACAGAGAAGTTCAGCCTCAGTCTCTATCCCTCATCCAGGGTCTAAAAGAGACTGTTCTTGAAGAGTGGAAAAAAATGGATGTTGCAATATGTCGCCAATTTCCATGCCTGGAAGTCTTGGCGCTGTCTTTGAAAATCATGTCTGGTGAATAGTAGTCTATAGCCATGTTTATAGTATACGTCGGAAAAAGTTCGTGACATATGCTGGAGGGTAGTTTCACAGATGCAGCTTTACTCTAGTATTACTCCAATATTAGCACTCAACTAACATTGACATTTACATATGTATTGATTCACATAATGCTCTTATATAAAATTTTACATGGCAGCATACTGTAAAAGATTGATAATAGAGCATATCTGAGATAAGGTATAAAGCGTTAAACTAAAAATTACAAAGTGTAATTCAGTATTTGTAGGGAATTAAATTATAGAAATATACATACAGCCTTCAATATGTCCTCTCATATTACAGCAAATTGGGTTCAGTTAAAAAAATTAAAACAGAGGTCAATTAATTTAAATATCCACATATCCACAGTAAAATTAATTGCAATATATAAATTTAAATTAAATGGATTATGTTCAACATTCAGGTTCTGGTAAAGTAAATTTGCTCATGAAAAGCACGACGGTACATGCCGTGTCAATAAACATAGTTATGAATTTAGTTTGCCAAGCTACATGTGATCCTGTGATGAATGACTCCAGAAATCACAGCTGTAGTAGTTTCGAGAACAGTGTGCAGTCACAATATGGTCAGAACCTTGGACAGCAGTTTAAATAAATACCGTACCATCAGGACTTAGACAGCTGTGTAAATGGATATAAACTTGCAATCAAAATGATTCAAATCCCATTGCAAATTAAATTTATCGGCAAAATTTCTGCTGTTTGCAATAAACTAATCAAACAAAAACAATTTAAATAGGTCAACGTGCAAATATAACAAGTGGTTTCTCCAAATTTGGCAAAAAATGCAACCTCAGAAATAGAAAACCTCATAAAAACACACATTTGCAAAGCAGATGCAAGAGACTGACCAATTCTGAGAAAACAAAAAAAAATACCTGGACTTGCTAGGTAGTTTATTGAGTGTGACATTTGATTGCATGTATTACTCAATAGAGTAATCCAAAAAGTTAAAAAAAAAGAGATCATTGCCTTGCAGAAAAAAGGAAAAGGATAAAATAGCAAAGGCACTGAGTGTTCCTACAGATATAGTTTCAAGCAAGTGTTAAAAGAACACCAGTTACATTAATTGGACATGACAGAGGCTGCCACCAGATTTCTGAGGGGGCAGGTGGTCAAAAATCCTCGAGTGCCTGCAAGAAACCTACAGGAAAGCTGATGGCAGCAGGCACTGTGGTTGCAATTTGCATAGTAAGCCTCATGCTAAATGCTGAAGGTCTCCATGCTCAAACTCCAAGATGTGCACCACTACTGACCAAAAATCACAAGAGAAGTCAGCTCCACCAAGTTGAAAACCTTATTAATAAGCTACAGAATTTTGGATATTCTGCTCTGTGGAGCGATTAAACGAAATGGTAAGTTTTTGGGCTATGGATCAGTGATATGTCAGGGAGAGGAAGAGTGACGCGTACACTGAAAAAACACATGGTGGTGACTGGTCGATGATCTAAGGCTGTTTTACTTTTTCAGACACTGGAAACCTACAACCTGTGGAGGGCAAGATGGATTCAAACATGTATCAGGAAGTCCTGGAGAATACAACATATTTTCTGTGAGGAACATAACTCATAGAAAAAAAATATGCCAAGCTTACCTCAAAGTCTGGCAAGGCTCAGTTTCAAAATACTTCTTGAAAAATTCTCTTGTGTCTGGATGTGAACCCCCTTGGGATGCCATTCATGAGATTTGAAAAAGGCAGTTCAACATGCAAACCTAACTAAAAATGAACTGGAGGCCATTGTCCGTAGGGAATAGACTAAGATTCCTCAGGAACATTACTGGAACCTTTGCCTGGTTATCTATAACATTTGTAACACGTTATAATAACTAAAAGTACTAAAGACTGTTATCATGAAAAGGTTGAATAAATCTGAAACTGCAATAGTACTTAAAAGTTACATTTTATGTTAAATTTGGAGAAAACACTTTATATATTAATTGTTTTGAGGTTAAACTGTTGTTTTTTTGTTTGTTGCAATCAGAAAAAAGTCTGTCAATTTCGAAGGTTAAATATTTTTTTTTTGTATCTGTAATACTGCCCAACCAAGATCTTGTACACCAGTCTAGATAACTGTAGTACTAACAGGACCTTGGATAGCTTTCTGGATAAATCTAGTGCCATCAGGACCATGGACAGCATTCTGGATAAATCCAGTGCCATCAGGACCATGGACAGCAGTATAATATAAATCCAGTACCATCAGGACCATGGACAGCAGCCTGGATGAGGACTTTGGATAGCTGAATGGGTGAATACAGTTCGTTCATGATCTTGGACAGCAGTACAATAGTGACTGACTGACAAGGACAATATTCTGCAGTAACAAAATAGTGCACAGTTGTCCAAGATATATGTTCATATGTTAAAAGGAACTTGTCAGGTACAATATGCACTCAGAACCACGAGCAGTTCTGGGTGTATACTTCTTATCCCTGTCTAGCCGCCCCAGCATCCAGTAGCATACATAAAGAAAACTTTAGAAAAAGTATTTTTAAAGATCCTTTATGATATCCTAATGAGTGCAGGGACTAGTCGCAAAGGGCATTAGTTCCAGCGCTCATTCTGCCCTCATAGCATGTTAGTGTGGCACCCCTGAGGCTTCAGTCGCTAGAGGTTACTGCACCTCATATAAGGTGCGGTACTCATCCCAGGTATTGAGGAGGTCAGTGCCGCTTCCACACCCAAACATTCCATAAATACACAGCAGGTTGCCCTTACCACTGTGGACCGGGCTAGGGTTGGGTCTTAAGGTTGCCACCAAACACTGGGGTTTCCACCCACTAGTGACGGGAACTTGGGGATGGGAGGAGCAGCCACTGGGGGAGAGAGAGGAGCACATACAAAGAGACAGGGAGTCGTCACCTGACAGAGGTTGGGGAAGGAAGCAAGAGAGTCTATCGGTGGAAACTGTGGGACACAGGAGTAAATATGGTCGCTGAGGGGAGAGCTTAGTTGCTCACTCGGGACCGGCGTAGTTCAGGGTATGGAGCCCTAGGGTGGCGTATATTTCAAGTTGCGCTGCCAGAATCCACCAGACAGGGAGATTTCATGTCCCTCTGACCACCACAAGATCTCGGAGCACAGTAGCAACATAGAGCCCAGAGTCGTGATCACGGCCAGGCCCCAAACGGACTTCCGCTGCCTGCAGATGGGATGGAAACTTAACACTGAACCGGGGTCCCCAAGCACTTCAGGTCACGGAAAAGCGCATGAAGGACGGGCCCACAATCCACAACACTGGCAGTGACCTCCGAATTATCCGGGATTGGCTGGGGCCCATCCCGGCAGAGACCGCCGCTCCAAGGGTGACAACTGGACTGTGAGTAAAAGACCTTGAACAACAACCACTGTGTCAACCCATCATTACAGACACCATCGCCCCACGCTCTGGCCACCACTAACACCCCCATCATCCTCCCTGGGGCACAGCTCCACCTGTGGGGAGCTGAACCATAGCAGCTGCGACACCATCCACCCTCCGAGGACAGTACCTGCAGCGGTGGCTAATCCCTGGCTGCGTACCACAGGTGGCATCATGAGACAACAACTCCCAACGTCCTCAACCCCTTTATCCTCATCATCCCACCATCCTTCTCCACATTCCCCTTTTGTGGACACTTCGGGGGTCATAAAACCGGGCAGGCCACCTGTGACATCCTCTGACCCTCACTGGCCCGGTGACGAGTATTCCCAAGACCCCGTGGAGTGCTTCATTAGCACGCCCACAAGAGCGTGCTAACATGCTATTCAATGCTCATTGCCCAGCATCATAATCAGCGGTGATGCACATACCTGTTCATTGACGTCGCATCAGATGCCAGGGAGTGCGCATTATCAGAAGTCCCCGGCACTTCCGGTCATGCGCATAGACCTCTCTGAAGTCGGGACACATACACCCGGCTTCATAGTGAGCATGACCGAAAGTGCGGTAACCTGTGCACTGCCCGGCATCTTATGCGGTGACAATGAACAGGTATGCACGTCACTGCTGATGATGATGCTGGGCCATGCCCATTGAAGAGCATAATAAGCGCAGGAACTAACACCCTTACGACTAGTCCCTGTGCTCATTAGCATATCATAATGGATGTTTAGAAATGCTTTTTCTAAAGATCTATTTATGTATTCTAGTAAATGCTGGGACAGTTAGGCAGGGATTAGCAATATGCACCAAGAGTTGCTCGTCTTTCTGGGTGCATATTGCACCTGACAGGTTCCCTTTAATAATACTTCAGTATTATGTATCCATTTGACCAAGCTCATTTGTAAAAGCAACAAATCAGCTAATGAAATGCCAGTAATTCTAAACATTTTAAGAATGATGTTTATTTAGATCAAGAGATTCATTTATTATTTAGATCAAAGAACAAAATGAAATATGGGTTTAAAATGATTGGTGGCATCAGGCAAGTAGTATGGCAGAATGAAGGCAATGTTTGCTTAAGCTCTTAAGGACTGGACGATGCTTCATTTTTGTGCTTTTGGTTTTTCTACCCTAAAGGCCGCTTTACACACTGCGATATCGGTCGTGCGTACCCGCCCACATCGGTTGTGTGACACGGGCAAATCTCTGTGACGTCGCTGTGACCGGCAAACCGCCTCCTTTCTAAGGGAAGCGGAGGGGCGGAGATGAGCGGGACTAACATCCCGCCTACCTCCTTCTTCCGCATTGTGGCCGGGAGGCAGGTAAGGAGAGCTTCCTCGTTCCTGCGGTGTCACACGGAGCGATGGTGTGCTGCCGCAGGAACGAGGAACAACTTCGTTACTGCTGCAGTAACGATATTTGAGAATGGACCCCCATGTCGCCGATGAGCGATTTTGCACGTTTTTGCAACGATGCAAAATCGCTCATAGGTGTTACACACAACGGCATCGCTACAGCGGCCGGATGTGCGTCAGAAAATCCGTGACCCCAACGAGATCACTGTAGCGATCTCGTAGCGTGTAAAGCCCGCTTTAGTCCAAGAGCTATAACTTTTTAAAATTTTTGCTCATATAGAACTCAGCCTTCATCTGCCGGATAAGATGTGGGCTTGGCATGAGAGCCCACATCATTGGCAGGGAAATAGTCATTACTCGTTAAGGAAATAATATTCAAGCTGTAGTAGTCAATCTCAGCAGGCAGTATGATGTACAAATATTAAGGAGCGGATCTGTCTTATAACATACCAATTTATAGTTTTTTTCCAAGCCTGTTGACAATAAAATATTATCTGTGACCTATTGTTGTTTCCCTATCACCTTTTCAGCCTTGTTTGAATGTCATGAAACAGCTACGTACAACACTGCGGCAGCAAATCTATCCATCCAAAGAATCACAGCCTACCCAACTTCCAAAGATTACATCCAGCAGGATAATGCACCATGACACAGAGCATATATCATAACAGGCTGCTTCCATGATCAGGTCAGCTTATGCAATGTACTGCAATTTCATGCACAGTCAGCAAATTTTTTTCCAATGAAACGCTTTTGATAATTGGCGAATGTTAGGAAGCCGGATAACCTTCTGATATTTTTGGAGTGTGGTGTATGTTTTAGTACCAAGTGAAAACCTGTGTTGCTTCGGAGATAACAAATAATTGGTTTTAGTAGGAAGGGAACTATGAAGAATTCCATCACAATGTGGAGATATACAATTTAAGGCCTAAGCATATTATGTACATTAACCTGCATAAGTAGCAACAATTTTAAGTAAACAGCCAATGGTAAAACGTTAGGCGGTCATTACAAGCAGTACGTATTGTGCTGATGAGTAGTCTAATGACAGAGAAAATTACGAGACCACAAAAGGAAATTGTAACAGTAATAATTTTTGGACACTGAAGTTAACATATGTGGTTATCTAACTTCCTCTGCATATTGACTTGCTGGAAGGTCGCCATTGCCACCCAAATTTCAACGTAATAGGATATTGACGGCATTCTTCCTGTACATGTGCCTATATTAGTGACCCTTCATAAACCCTTCATGTCATAATATCTGTTAGGTCCAGGAGGTGGATCCACTGGACCGTGCGCCCCACCGGAGGCCTGGATGCACGGTAGCCGGAGCATTAACGGGGCAGGGACAGCGTCCCACAGGGAACGGGTAGAACTAAGTCACTGGGGTCACAGAGTTCCTTCAGGCATTGCAGGATACTGGTACAGGTGCCGGGTAGTAATGACAGGCAGTAGTACAGGACACAGCACAAGGGGACCTGAGTACCTAGCTCACAAGACAAGGCTTCAAGACACGTTGATCAGGCCCCGCCCACATGAAAAGGCCAGTCTTATATACCCAGCACAGCCTCATGTCATTTCCTGCTGCAGGTGTGCTGGGCCTATAAGACCAGGAGAGTGGGCGCGGCCCGGTCCTATACAGAAACAAGTGGCTAAGACTCAGAGTCAGACTCATGAGACCAGGAGCAGGACGCAGGAGAGCACGAGTGGGAGCGGTGGCCGTAACCGATGGACACGTGGACTGGATCAGTGGTTAAGGAGCGGTGCTGCGATGGCGAGACTGGATCAGTGGGTACAGAGCGGTGCCGGGATGGTGTGACCGGATCAGTGGGTAAGGAGCGATGCTGGGACACCGAGAGCGTGACAATATCACAAGCCGGAATGCACTCACCCTTCATTTTTTCCTTTCAATTTCCCTACAGTGCAAAATCGAGAAATATTGCATTTTTAATATCATTATCTTAGTAAAATCAAAAAGCTATATGGAAAAGCTATATGGAAAAAAGTCATTGCAACACTGGTGCTTAGGTATGGACATCTGCTAAAAAATACAGAATGGCAATGTTAGGGTGACTTTGCACACTACGACATCGCAGGTGCGATGTCGGTGGGGTCAAATCGAAAGTGACGCACATCCGGCGTAACTTGCGATGTCGTAGTGTGTAAATCCTAGATGATATGATGAACGAGCGCAAAAGCGTCGTTATCGTATCATCGTTGCAGCCTCTGACATTTCCATAATGCCGGTGCCGCGACAGGTACGATGTTGTTCCTCGCTCCTGCGGCAGCACACATCGCTGTGTGTGCAGCTGCAGGAGCGAGGAACATCAGCTTACCTGCTGACGGCCACAATGCAGAAGGAAGGAGGTGGGCGGGATGTTTACATCATGCTCATCTCTGCCCCTCCGCCACTATTGGCTGCCTGCCGTGTGACGTCGCTATGACGCCGCACGACCCGCCCCCTTAGGAAGGAGACGGGTCGCCGGCCAGAGCGACGGTCGCAGGGCAGGTGAGTGCATGTGAAGCTGGCGTAGCGATAATTTTCGCTACGCCAGCTATCACACGATATCGTACTTGCGACGGGGGCGGGGACTATCGCGTGCGACATCGCAGCATCGGCTTGCGATGTCGCAATGTGCAAAGCCCGCCTTAAGGTTGGAATGGTTGCATTAAAATAAATTAAAGGGAACTTCTTTATCCTCAACTGCTACTAATCTGGAGGTATAAGGTTAGTCTGGAGGTTAATGGTGCTAAAATGCTGTCCGGCCTGTCTTACCTTCCTCTTGGAAGCCACCAACTATCAGTTATAGATATGCCTGAAGTGGCTAGTCACACATATTGTGAGTGGCAGCTCACACTGTAGTGCATCTCTGCATTTTGAGAGATGACTGTGGCAACTTCATGCATGTCTATATGATGAAAAGACAGCAGCTCCAGGGAGAAAAAAGTAGATTTTCTCCCGTGTCTGCAGATTAATAGTGTTTGGGAACATGACAGGTTCCCTTTAAAAACAAATAGATATTTTCAAACAGTTCTATTAATAAATGGCGTTGTCAGAGGTACAAATGTTCTATATGAAGTGTAGTGATCTGTAGCCGAGTGTTAGTGCTGATAGGACAGAGAAGACAGGCACTTGAGGACAACAAATACATGGGACTGTTTAGAAGAGAACCTGTCCATCCAGATCTTTAGCATGAAAATGCACACATTTTAATAACCATCTCTATGGCTTATAACATAGGGGTTCTAGCTGTTTTCTATCAGTAATTCCAAATTGTAATGATGTGCCTGGTAGCAAATTACCCATGTGCTTTCCTATCCCAATAATATATTACTCATTAAAAAGAGAAATTCCATCACAAAAGAGCAGTAACTAGCGATAACAAAAAGGGCATTGCCTCCTCATGATGAACCCAGTGTTTTTGTTCTTGGGCCACATCTTGCTCCAGAGCTCTAGGCTCAACCATGTATATGTGCCAGATTTTTCGGATTAAACTCGCATTTTTTTCCCATAAAAATTTTGGAGGAAAGTGGGGGATGCGTCTTATAGCCCTGATGTATCTGGCTGTGCGGGAAGTGGGGGGTGGGGTGGCGGCGGCAAAGTAGCAGGTCAATGGTGGCATAAAAAGGGTCACAGGAGGCAAGAGCTGGTGGTGGGGATAACAGTGTGCCCGCTAACAAAGAAAATTAATGTTCACTGCTCCCCACGCCCATAATCCTGCCCACCTCTTGATAATGAAGCCAGCCCCATGAGGTGGGCGGATAATGGGTGTGGGGAGCAGTGAATATTGATTCTCTTTAATAGTGGTCACTTGTGATCACTCAGCCGCTGGTTTCCTGCAGCGGCTGGGCGATCACATCTGTCCACTATTAAAGAGAAATAATATTCACTGCTCGCTACGACCATAGTCAAAGCAGTGAGGAGCAGTGAATTTTCCAGCAGCTGATGTTAGCATGTAACTGGAGGCACATGGCATTGACGTCATGTGCCCCGCCGCTTACATGCTGAGGTTACTTGCCAGCATCAGAAGATGACCACGCACACTGGGGAAGCAGAGGGAAGGTGAGAATAGTTTATTTTTTTGTGTGCAGCGTAATCGGAAGCATACACACCAGTATGGACCCATGATGGAGGACATATGTCAGGATGAGGGACACATATACCAGGATGGGGGTTATATATACCAGGATGGGCCCATGATGGGGGTCATATATATACGTGGATGAATGTCATATATACCAGGATGGAGATCATATACACCAGGATGAGGGCCATATATTCCAGGATGGGGATCATATATATATATCAGGATGGGGACATATGTACCAGGATAAAGGCCATACAAACTAATATGGGCCCAGGATGGAGATCATTATTACAGAGTTGGGGGACATTACTCCCATTACAGTGTCAGCAGCAGATCCCCCATAACAGTGCATTATGACAACATTCTTTGCTTTAATTTTTTTTTTTATTATATTCCTCCTCTAAGCCTTGGTGCATCTTACAGTCCAGAGTGTCTTATAATCTGAAAGATATGATATTTGAATTGCTGCTATGTAATACAATTCAAAATTCAACTATAGGTTACTTAGTAACAAGAATTACCACCAATGGTTGTTATATTAGACAACTTAACAAATCTGTATTATAACACTGGTCAACACAAAAATATCATCAGCAAAGGTAATATGTCTGTTTTATGGATGTGCTGATTCCGAAAATATGCTTAGTTTTGCTCTATCACATAAAGGTTCTGAGATATAAGTATTTTTGTTATTTCTGCCTTTTCAATGTATGCTGGGCCCCTCATGTGATATGCTCAAGTTGTTCAAATGGTCTTCGTGACTGGTGGAATATGAGGAAAGTGGCTATGCCATTTGCTGGTCCTGTAATTTGGAGAGAACCCAAAAATCATAGTGATGACTGCTACTTTTATTTTTCTCAAACTGAAGAGTTTTTCTACAAAGAACAAACATAAGATTAATTACCCTGAACTTGAATCTGCGATTAGGCCAATTCCACATGATGGTACCTTGCCATTTCCTGTACCCCCGTTGTCTAGACTGGATGAAAATCAAGACTATGGAGCTGAAGCTACTGGCGAAGACATTGAAGACCTCAAATCAGTTATGAGTATGTACCTGATGGAGCTGCCACAATGCTTTACTCAACATGAATTAAATGATCTCATCAGAGACCTTTCATTGTCAAAAGATAAAGCTTAACTTCTTGCATCTGGGTTAAAATAGAAAAATCTTCTTCATGATGATGTCAAAGTGTGTTATTACTGAAACAGAAGTAACACTTTAACACAATTTTTCACCGTTGATGGACCAATGGTGTATTGTAACAATGTGAATGGCCTCTTTGAAGAACTAAATCAAGAGTATTTTGTTGCAGATTGGTGATTATTTATTGATTCATCCCAGAGAAATTTGAAAGCAGTGTTGCTTCACAATGGAAATATGAAACCATTAATCCCTATTGCTCACTCATGTCATCTAAAGGAAAGTTATGGAATTCTGTCAGTAGTTCTGGATGCTATACAATATAAGCATCATCAATGGAATATCTGTGGAGATTTGAAAGTGATTGGTCTGGTAATGGGAATGCAAGGAGGTTTCACAGAATATTGTTGCTTCTTGTGTTTATGGGACAGTAGAAATACAGTAGAGCATTATGTTCATCGTGATTGAGGACAGAAAAACATCTATGCTCCAGGTAGAGACAATGTTCAGCATAATCCTTTAGTTGCTCCATCAAAAATCTTTCTTCCTGTACTACATATAAAGTTGGGATTGATTAAAAACTTTGTGAAAGCCATGGCAAAGACAAATTCACAAGGGTTCCAGTATATTTCAAAGAAACTCTGCAGCATTTTGCTAGCAAAACTAAAGGAATGGGTATTTGTTGTTCCTAAGATCAGAGAGCTTATGAGAGATGATGTGTTTGAAGGAACTGTAAATGATAAGGAATTGAAATTTTGGAAAACCTTCAAGTGGATCTGTGAAAACGTCTTAGGAAAAAATTAATCTACAGAATATGTTAAAGGTGTTGAGGAACTGCTGAATGCATACCAGTGTCTTGGATGTCGGACGTCCCTGAAAATGCACTTTTTTCATTCCCATTTAGATTTCTTCCCTAAAAATCTTGGGGATGTAAGTGATGAACAAGGTGAGTGGTTTCACCAGGATATTAAAGTAATAGAACACCGCTACCAGGGTTTTTGGAATGACTCAATGATGGCAGATTACTGTTAGATGTTATATAGAGGCAACTCTGAAAAATCGTATCAACGACAGTCTAATGTCAAGCACTTTTCATTTCTGCCCATATCTTGTTTTCAATTTTGAATGTGAAATTATTTTTGTTCAATAAAACCTGTTTTAGAAGGTGAAGCATTTTTTCTGATTTGTAGATTACTGTTTTCTTAATGTCGCCAGTATATTTCCTATACCTTATAATAATGATGCTGCTCCATGGAAACTATACATACTACAGAAAAACTATTCATTTTTTAAATCAGGGCAAAAAGATGATTCAGAAAAGTCCAAAGTCACCTGCGATGATTACAAAAAATATTTTTTGTAGACCTGTGTAATATGACATAAATTGGCATATACCACATGTTGATCAAAATATCACAAACATTAATGCATCGCCAACCATTAATAAAAGGTATTACATGTTATTTAATGTAGAATTAGGAATAAAGACAGTTTGTTTTCTCCTTGAGTATCTAATCTTACAGGAAATCTGTCATCAGGTTTTTGCTACCTACTCTGTGAGCAGCATAATGTAGGGAAAGAGACTCTAATTCCAGCAATGTTTCGCTTACTGGACTGCTTCCTATAGTTTTGATAAAAATACTTTTTTTTATCAGCAGGAGATTATCACTAGAGGACTAGTTAGTAGAGTTGAGCGCGGTTCGTGGTTCGTGGTTCTCCAGTTCTAGGCTCGAGTGATTTTGGGGCCTGTTCTAGATCGAACTAGAACTCGAGCTTTTTGCAAAAGCTCGATAGTTCTAGAAACGTTCGAGAACGGTTCTAGCAGCAAAAAAACAGTTAATTCCTAGCTTGGTTTCCGCTGTAATAGTGTAAGTCACTCTGTGAATCACACTATTATGACATTTCAGTGTATAGTGTGCGTGAACAGCGCCTTCAGATCACTGCTGTTTCTATAATGGCGATCGCCATTTTTTTTTTTTTCCTTGTCTTCCTTCCCTAAGCGCGCGTGTGTAGTGGGGCGGGCCAGCATGTCAGCCAATCCCAGACACACACACAGCTAAGTGGACTTTTAGCCAGAGAAGCAACGGCATGTGTGATAGGATGTCCATGTCACATGTCCCTGCATTATAAAACCGGACATTTTCCTCCAGGACGCCATTATCTCTTCTGCGTCTTTGGTGTCAGACATCACTGTCGCAGCTCCGTCCTCCTGAGTCCTATCGCCGATACAGCTGTATGTGCTCCATACACAGCGTTAGACAGCTTAGGGAGAGCACTTTCTATCAGTCCTTTTAAGGGCTCAAACCGGTAGGGTTAAAGCCATAGGTGACAGGTCCTGAAAACAGAGACAGCGTCTGTGTAGCCAAGGTCAGGGATTTCGTCGCTGCATTTCACCATTAGGAGGGAATAGAAAGGCAGGCTTCCTTTCCTCTACCCAGAGCCCCACAATCCTGGCACTGTACCCTCCTGTCCTCTGCACACTCCAACTCTTTTTAACTAAGCCATTATGCTAGCAAACAGTCAGTGTACCTAGTGGCATCCTAAACGTGGCTATTGGACTTTTGTGTAGTCACAGTAGTGCAAAGATATTTGCAGCACGTCTGCCTGCATTGCACACTCCAACTCTTTTTAACTAAGCCATTATACTAGCAAACAGTCAGTGTACCTAGTGGCATCCTAAACGTGGCTATTGTACTTTTGTCTATTCACACTATTGTAAAGATATTTGCAGCACGTCTGCCTGCATTGCACACTCCAACTTTTTTTTAACTAAGCCATTATACTAGCAAACAGTCAGTGTACCTAGTGGCATCCTAAACGTGGCTATTGTACTTTTGTCTATTCACACTATTGTAAAGATATTTGCAGCACGTCTGCCTGCATTGCACACTCCAACTCTTTTTAACTAAGCCATTATACTAGCAAACAGTCAGTGTACCTAGTGGCATCCTAAACGTGGCTATTGTACTTTTGTCTATTCACACTATTGTAAAGATATTTGCAGCACGTCTGCCTACATTGCACACTCCAACTTTTTTTAACTAAGCCATTATACTAGCAAACAGTCAGTGTACCTAGTGGCATCCTAAACGTGGCTATTGGACTTTTGTCTATTCACACTATTGTAAAGATATTTGAAGCACGTCTGCCTGCATTGCACACTCCAACTTTTTTTAACTAAGCCATTATACTAGCAAACAGTCAGTGTACCTAGTGGCATCCTAAACGTGGCTATTGTACTTTTGTCTATTCACACTATTGTAAAGATATTTGCAGCACGTCTGCCTGCATTGCACACTCCAACTTTTTTTAACTAAGCCATTATACTAGCAAACAGTCAGTGTACCTAGTGGCATCCTAAACGTGGCTATTGGACTTTTGTGTAGTCAAACTAGTGCAAAGATATTTGCAGCACGTCTGCCTGCATTGCACACTCCAACTTTTTTTAACTAAGCCATTATACTAGCAAACAGTCAGTGTACCTAGTGGCATACAAGAAGTGGCTGTTGTACTCCATTAGTGCCCCACTGGTGCCAAGCTATTTCTAGCACCTGTGCAGGACACCCTCCTGCTCTGTTTTTAATCAGCTATAATGATAGCAAAAAATACTGCCATTTAGTGGCATCATAGAACTGGCTGTTGTATTCCATTAGTGCCCCACTGGTGCCAAGCTATTTCTAGCACCTGTGCAGGACACCCTCCTGCTCTGTTTTTAATAAGCTATAATGATAGCAAAAAGTACTGCCATTTAGTGGCATCATAGAACTGGCTGTTGTATTCCATTAGTGCCCCACTGGTGCCAAGCTATTTCTAGCACCTGTGCAGGACACCCTCCTGCTCTGTTTTTAATAAGCTATAATGATAGCAAAAAATACTGCCATTTAGTGGCATCATAGAACTGGCTGTTGTATTCCATTAGTGCCCCACTGGTGCCAAGATATTTCTAGCACCTCTGCATGACACCCTCCTGCTCTGTTTTTAATAAGCTATAATGATAGCAAAAAATACTGCCATTTAGTGGCATCATAGAACTGGCTGTTGTATTCCATTAGTGCCCCACTGGTGCCAAGCTATTTATAGCACCTCTACATGACACCCTCATGCACATTTTGCTACGCTAATGTTATAGCAAACTCAGGGAATTCATTGCTGCATTTGATAATTCGGAGGGATAGAAAGTCAGGCTTCCTTTAGCTTTTCCTTCTGTTCATAGACAGCATCTCCAAGAGCAATTTCCCCTCCACGTCTAAGTGTGGAGAGGCAGCTAGTGCGCATGCGTGTGCCGATTTACCCCAGCTGCAGCCTAATTACAGTGTTTCGCTAAGTGAGTATGCTCAGCCTGACTGTGCCATTCCTGACGCTAAGTCTTCATTTCGGGACACAGCGCATGCTCCCACACTAAGTGTGAAAAGCCTCTTTGCACAGGTGCTTGCATTCCGTGCCGGGTCTAAGTCCTGTTTTGTGCCTAGACACCATGCTAAAGCTGATAGTCTTTTTTCAGAGACTGTATTTCATGCTACTGAGCATGCTCAGGCACTTACTGCATCAGAGACTATGTCCGGTAATAAACTCTTTGGCCCTGCCCCTGATGTGGGGGTCCCATATAGACCACAGGGCATCAGGTGTCCTCCCAAATGGCTTGCAGAGGCCCACCCCTATGACTTGTCACCGCATTATTGATGGTCAGACGATGACTGGTGAGGTGTTTGGGTCATGGCAGCCATGAGGTCATCATTGAAGTTGCGTTTCCAAATAGGACGCTAGGTATGCCACTCATGACGTGTCACTCTACTTTTGTCTCCAGGAGGTGCATTGTGGTTCACCCTGGTTTGGGGCGGACCCAGGTTATAAAAGGGGCTGGAGCCAACAAGGAGGTGCGCAGTCTTCTATTATGCTCCGAAAGAGCACACCTCCATGTGTTGAACCCATTGCGGCTTTAGGCCAGAGGTAGGCAAGGATAGGGTGTCGATGCAGGCCACCACCACAGTTGGTAACGCAGAACGGTTAAGATCAGCTCCTGTCCTACCAGTCCTGCTTGTGCAGCCCAGTAGCATTAACAGGCCTGCTGCTGCTGATGCGCCTGCTGTCCACAGGTGTGCCCCTACGCACACGGTCAGCGTACTCAATGGCCCCTGTGTTGTTAACAGGGAGTTCCTGGGCTGGGTGGGCATGTGGACCCTGTGACGCTAACAGGGCTCCCAGTCTCCAGATCCGAATGGCGTCTAACTCGGTTCAGGCTACTATTAGTTTCATAGCCACACAGCTCTGTATCCTCCACCAAACCTTCCAGTTGCCAACCTCTCCTTTTCCAACTGGGAGCACGGTGGACACTGACTGCTGATGGGGATATATACCTTTCTCTTTCTTTTCTTATTAATTTTCGTTATATAGCGGTAACATAGTATATACCACTTTATCCAAATCTGCCAGTCACACTGTAACAGATGGTGTTTCTTCAGCAAATGTTACTGTTGCTTAACCACCAAATCCACGGACCAAAACTTTTTCCCCTTTCCAACACACCTGTTCCCCTTTCCACCAGCATCTGTCCTTTTTCAACTCATTTTGGTATATGACCAAAAGTGCAACTCTGCAGGGACACCGTACTGAACGCCATCTCAGCACAGCAGCCAGCCCTCGGTCCCTCAGATGTGGACAAGTAAAAGACCATTTCCTCCTATCCATGACAAAGCGTTGAGATTCACTCTGTGCAGCACTGGTGTTTAGTGGAAAAGTAGATCTAAGATTGCGTACCACATTCTGCAGATACTCCTGTATACGTGCGTCCATTTCTATGGCAGGAATTATTTTGCCAAATTTTGTCTTGTACCGGGGATCTAACAGTGTGGCAACCCAGTATTCTGGATTACTTTGAATTCGTACAATCCGAGGGTCATGTTGTAGGTAGTGCAGCAAGAAGGCGCTCATGTGTCTTGTGCATCCAGGAGGACCAAGTCCTTGGTGTGTTGGTGGCAGAGACGTGAGAATCGTGCCTCCTTCCTCTGCCCTCTCCCCACAACCTCGCACAACCGAAATGTGAGCAAGCTCTTACTCATCTGCTGAGTCTTCCATGCCCATCGCCAGTTCGTCCTCCATTTCTTCATGGGCTCCTGCACCTTCCTCAACACTTTTTGCTGATACTATGTGCCCTTGTTAATCCCTCTCCCTCACCATGACTGCCGCATAGGTGCCGCTGACCATCTGGACCTCGTAGATCTTGTTATCCCTTCCGCATATGACTCCTCCTGTACTTCCTCCCCTTCCTCTTGTCCCAACACCTGACTCCGAATAATAATTACAGTGTGCCCCATCCTGTAGATGACCAGAATTGTCACGCTGAGAATGACATTGCCAGTGCTAAACATCTTCGTCGACATTTGTAAACTGTGTAGCAGGGTGCATAGGTCCTTGATCTGACACCACTCCAGCAGCGTGATCTGCACCACCTCTTGATCAAGTTAGCCCAGGCTATATGTCATACCGTATTTCAGCAGGGCTCTGCGGTGCTGCCACACACGCTGCAACATGTGCAGATTCCAATTCCTGCGTGTCGGAACATCGCATTTCCGGCGTTTAACCACCAGACCTAAAGACTTCTGTAGCGACGAAAGTTGTTGAGCTGCTGTGTGCGCACGATGGAAGTGAGCACATAGCGAGCGTGCACGCTGCACAAGGCCATGTAGGCCGTGATGGTGTTTTAAAAATTGCTGGAGAATTAGGTTCAACACATGAGCCATACAAGGCACGTGTGTCACATTGCCCTGACGATGGCCCGCAGCCAGGTTTGCATCATTGCCGTACACGGCTGTTAAGTCACCAACGGAGTCCACTCCGTCAATTTGTACTCCGGTCGCCAGGTGGCAACGTGTTCCTTTCATGAATAGTGCTGATGATGGGAGAGGAGTCGATGCCAGCGGTGCAGGTGGACGCAGGTTATGCTCACCCACTGGGCTGCATTACCTTGACAGATGCAGAATCTCTGGCTGAATGTAGCTGGTGGGTATCTCACAGATGAAATACCATCATTCAGCTACAACCAATGGGAAGACACCACACCCTTTTTTATGCCCATCCTGTCTGCAGACCACTGCCAGACATAGCTCTGCTTTTACCCCCAGTTCAGTTTTATGATTTTGTGTGCTTGTTACCTGACTACTTTTCCTGCTTGCTGTTTATGTACCTTGTTGGCCGATCCGCATTTCACCTCTGCTTGTTTTCTGATTAAGTCCTGGCCGTCCCATTCTGTTCCTGTTCCTCAATTAATGTTTTGACCCTGCCTGACTACTATTCTCTGGAACTGCAGCCTTCCACAGGTATTAATCACCTTGGGCCCTGTGCAATTCCTAATCCCTGTATAGGGGTTAAAGGGTTTCAGGGTTCTAGGGGTCCTGCTTGGTGAGTGGCTTCCCTCTAGCCTATCATTTACAGCCCATCTGAGTGTGTGGATCAAGCAAGGCGTTACACCGTGCTCTCTGCAGAAGGCCATGTGGGCCAGGATAGTGCTTTAAAAATTGCTGGACAACCAGGTTCAACACGTGAACCACACAAGGCACGTGTGTCACATTGTCACAGCGAAGGGCCGCACCCATGTTTGCATCATTGTCGCACCCGGCCTTCCCTGGCTGCTGGTTGAGTGGAGACAACCATTGATGAAACTCGGTCTCCAGAGCTAACCGTCCACAACTTCTCAGCGGTGTGACTCACATTTCCCATACATTTCAAAGTAAAACTTTGACAGCCTGATGGCATTGAGCTCTGCTGCCAGCATAGTAAGGAGGTGTGTGGTAGTCCTTGTGCGCAGTTACAAGGAAGGGTGGCCTGACCACACAGGGTTTGCGCCAAGGTGGAGGACCCACACGAGGTTGAAGAGGCAGAAGCAGTGTATTAACTTCTACATACAGAAGAAGGATTGAAACAACTCGTGGGGACGGCAAGACTTGTACAGCAGACCCTTCTCCATCTCTCCCCACAGTAACCCATTGCCCAGTCAGCGACATGTAACGCCCCTGTCCATGCTTACTGGGCCAATTATCTGTGTTGAAAAGCACCCTGTCACACAGAGTTTCTCAAGGAATCAGTGATGTTTAGTGCGACATGCTGGTGTAGCGCGTGCACGCCTTTGTTGGAGAAGGAGTGGCGCCTGGGCATCGGCTCTTGGGGCACTGTGATGGGCATAAGGTCTCGAAAATCCTCGGTTTAAAAGGTTGGAAAGGCAGCATTTTGGTAGCCAACAGTTTCCAGATGCTGAAAGTCAACCTCTAAGCCATGTCATGCCCTTCTAAAAGCATGTAAAACACAGCGAGGGGACTCCAACCACAGTCTCCCTCGTTTCCACTAACTGGGCCACACACACCCCACTTGACTGGCATCGGTTGAGCCCCCTTTTGAAAAAGAAAAAGATGCTTTGCATGAAGCACTCTCAAAAATACGTGTGCCTTTCCCGTCCCCTGGCTGACCCAGGGAAAGAAAAGTCCTCTGAGAGCCATGACTTGTTCATCTTGGTTCTTTTAGAAACACAGCGAGGGGACTCCAACCACAGTCTCCCTCGTTGCCACTAATTGGGCCACACACACCCCACTTGACTGACATCAGTCGATGCCCCTTTTCAAAATGAAAAAGATGCTTTGCATGAAGCACTCTCAAAAATACGCATGCCTTTCCCGTCCCCTGGCTGACCCAGGGGAAGAAAAGTCCTCTTAGAGCCATGACTTGTTCATCTTGGTTCTTTTAGAAACACAGCGAGGGGACTCCAACCACAGTCTCCCTCGTTGCCACTAATTGGGCCACACACACCCCACTTGACTGACATCAGTTGATGCCCCTTTTCAAAATGAAAAAGATGCTTTGCATGAAGCACTCTCAAAAATACGTGTGCCTTTCCCGTCCCCTGGCTGACCCAGGGGAAGAAAAGTCCTCTGAGAGCCATGACTTGTTCATCTTCGTTCTTTTAGAAACACAGCGAGGAGACTCCAACCACAGTCTCCCTCGTTGCCACTAACTGGGCCACACACACCCCACTTGACTGGCATCGGTTGAGCCCCCTTTTGAAAAAGAAAAAGATGCTTTGCATGAAGCACTCTCAAAAATACGCGTGCCTTTCCCGTCCCCTGGCTGACCCAGGGGAAGAAAAGTCCTCTGAGAGCCATGACTTGTTCATCTTGGTTCTTTTAGAAACACAGCGAGGGGACTCCAACCACAGTCTCCCTCGTTGCCACTAATTGGGCCACACACACCCCACTTGACTGACATCAGTTGATGCCCCTTTTCAAAATGAAAAAGATGCTTTGCATGAAGCACTCTCAAAAATACGCGTGCCTTTCCCGTCCCCTGGCTGACCCAGGGGAAGAAAAGTCCTCTGAGAGCCATGACTTGTTCATCTTGGTTCTTTTAGAAACAGAGCGAGGGGACTCCAACCACAGTCTCCCTCGTTGCCACTAATTGGGCCACACACACCCCACTTGACTGACATCAGTTTATGCCCCTTTTCAAAATGAAAAAGATGCTTTGCATGAAGCACTCTCAAAAATACGTGTGCCTTTCCCGTCCCCTGGCTGACACAGGGGAAGAAAAGTCCTCTGAGAGCCATGACTTGTTCATCTTGGTTCTTTTAGAAACACAGCGAGGAGACTCCAACCACAGTCTCCCTCGTTGCCACTAACTGGGCCACACACACCCCACTTGACTGGCATCGGTTGAGCCCCCTTTTGAAAAAGAAAAAGATGCTTTGCATGAAGCACTCTCAAAAATACGCGTGCCTTTCCCGTCCCCTGGCTGACCCAGGGGAAGAAAAGTCCTCTGAGAGCCATGACTTGTTCATCTTGGTTCTTTTAGAAACACAGCGAGGGGACTCCAACCACAGTCTCCCTCGTTGCCACTAATTGGGCCACACACACCCCACTTGACTGACATCAGTTGATGCCCCTTTTCAAAATGAAAAAATGCTTTGCATGAAGCACTCTCAAAAATACGCGTGCCTTTCCCGTCCCCTGGCTGACCCAGGGGAAGAAAAGTCCTCTGAGAGCCATGACTTGTTCATCTTGGTTCTTTTAGAAACACAGCGAGGGGACTCCAACCACAGTCTCCCTCGTTGCCACTAATTGGGCCACACACACCCCACTTGACTGACATCAGTTGATGCCCCTTTTCAAAATGAAAAAGATGCTTTGCATGAAGCACTCTCAAAAATACGCGTGCCTTTCCCGTCCCCTGGCTGACCCAGGGGAAGAAAAGTCCTCTGAGAGCCATGACTTGTTCATCTTGGTTCTTTTAGAAACACAGCGAGGGGACTCCAACCACAGTCTCCCTCGTTGCCACTAACTGGGCCACACACACCCCACTTGACTGGCATCGGTTGAGCCCCCTTTTGAAAAAGAAAAAGATGCTTTGCATGAAGCACTCTCAAAAATACGCGTGCCTTTCCCGTCCCCTTGCTGACCCAGGGGAAGAAAAGTCTTCTGAGAGCCATGACTTGTTCATCTTGGTTCTTTTAGAAACACAGCGAGAGGACTCCAACCACAGTCTCCCTCATTGCCACTAATTGGGCCACACACACCCCTCTTGACTGACATCAGTTGATGCCCCTTTTCAAAATGAAAAAGATGCTTTGCATGAAGCACTCTCAAAAATACGCGTGCCTTTCGCCTCCCCTGGCTGACCCAGGGGAAGAAAAGTCCTCTGAGAGCCATGTCCACATTGTCAGTGGACAGACACGTGTGCTTATCTGCCAGCAGACCCCCAGCAGCACTGAAGACAGGTTCCGAGAGAATGCTGGCTGCAGGACACGACAAGATCCCCAAGGCGTACGTGGCGAGCTCAGGCAATTTATCCAGATTGGAAGCCTAAAATGAGCAGGGCTCAAGTTGCACAATAATGGAATCAATGTTTCCTTGCATATACTCATATATCTGTGTGTCCTCCTCTTTTTCCTTGTCCAGCTCTTTTGTTTTCGCATGAGTATATGTCCTTGTCACTTTCCCATGTGTTGTGAGTTGTTTGTCACCTTTTCGACACCTTTGAGGGTGTTTTCTAGGTGTTTTTCTGTGTTTGTGATTGCCTGCCATTGTTCCCTATGCAGTTCGAGTTCGGTTCGTCGAACGTTCGACGAGCCGAACTCGAACGGGACCTCCGTTTGGCGAACCGACCTCGAGCCGAACCGGGACTGGTTCGCTCATCTCTACTAGTTAGCTTAACTCCATGTAGTTTTGTAAATTATTGAACTACGTATAGCTCCACCCCCAAACTTTTTGCCTATGCACAGTGTACACACAATGTGGGTGGAGTGGTGTGGGCGGGGTAATAGAGTTCAATATCAAAGAATTTGTTGATCTGCACCTGATAAAACAGTTTTAAATATGAAAGGCATAAACAAAGTAGTACATCACTGGAATCAGAGTCTCTGCCCCTACTATATTGTAATGAACATAGTACAAAACATGTCAGTGAATACAGCAAGACATGATGAGTAGAGATGAGCGAACCGGTCCCGGTTCGGCTCGAGGCCGGTTCGCCGAACGGGGGTCCCGTTCGAGTTCGGTTCGTCGAACGTTCGACGAACCGAACTAGAACCAATAGGCTATAATGGGAGGCAATCACAAACACATAAAAATGCATTATAAATGTACACAAACAGTTAATAAACATTGCCATAACACTTACCGGTCCTCGCGATCCCTTCTGCACTCTGTCTCCTGCCGCTATTCCATCCGATGATCGCTGAATCCTCCCGGTGACCTGCACTGCCAGCAGAGAAGCAGGACCTATCGTGACGTCAAAATAGCCATGTGACCAGTCACGTGGCTATTATCTCATTGGCTACAGACTGGTCACATGACTATGACACGTCATGTAGGACCTGCGAGTGCATCTCTCCGGTACACGGTGCACATATGTGTATCGCCGTGTACCGGCGACATGCTCTAGCACACGGTCGACTCCCCGTTCCGTTAGGGACCGGCTGACACAGCCGGTCATTAACGGAGATCACCGTTGCCATAGCAACGCAGTTAGCGGTGACGTCACCGCTAACCGCGGCTCCGGGAGCACCGTTGCTATGGTAACGCGTCTGTCAGCGTTACCGCTGTTACCACTAGCAGCCAGCAGTGATCACTCACGGAGTGAAGGCTGCACGCTGCTTCCCGATTGTAGTGAGCATTGTAGTTAGGATGGAGGTTCCCCAGCCCCAAGTGATGCCCCTCACTACAATCGTCACTACTACTACACTAGAAAGAAAGAAGACAGAAGAGCAGGATCGTGGAGGGCTGACAGGGGTAATAAAGATGGAGTCTCTAATGTGTCTGTGTATTTATTTCTATTAAAGTATTTTTTCTCTGTGTGGTGTCTTTTTTTAACCCTTTATTGGAGATTCTTAATGGCCGGGTCAAACGTGCCTGACATTAAGAATCTCTGGCTTAATACTGGCTGGTAAAACAAAGCCAGTATTAACTCATGATTACCCAACAAGCCACCCGGCTCCAGGGCTGTTGGAAGAGTTGGATACAGCGCCAGATGATGGCGCTTCTATGAGAGCGCCATTTTCTGGGACGGCTGCGGACTGAAATCCGCAGCAGAGGCGCCCACAAACCTCGGGCTAACCTGTGCTGCGGATTCCAATCCCCAGCTGCCTAGTTGTACCCGGCTGGACACAAAAATAGGGCGAAGCCCACGTCATTTGTTTTTTAATTATTTCATGAAATAAGTGAAATAATTAAAAAAAACGGGCTTCCCTATATTTTTGGTTCCCAGCCGGGTACAAATAGGCAACTGGGGGTTGGAGGCAGCCCGTGGCTGCCAGCTGTACCTGGCTAGCATACAAAAATATGGCGAAGCCCACGTCATTTTTTTGGTGGGCAAAAAACTTCTGCATGCAGTCCTGGATGGAGTATGCTGAGCCTTGTAGTTCTGCAGCTGCTGTCTGCTCTTCTCCATACAGACAGACAGCAGCTGCAGAACTACAAGGCTCAGCATACTCCATCCAGGACTGTATGCAGAAGTTTTTTGCCCCCTGAAAAAATTATGTGGCTTCGCCATATTTTTGTATGCTAGCCAGGTACAGCAGGCAGGTACGGCTGCCCCCAACCCCCAGTTGCCTATTTGTACCCGGCTGGGAACCAAAAATAAAGGGAAGCCCTTTTTTTATTATTTCATGAATTTCATGAAATAATTAGAAAACAAATGACGTAGGCTTTGCCCCATTTTTGTGTCCAGCCAGGTACAACTAGGCAGCTGGGATTGGAATCCGCACCACCGGTTGGCCTGAGCTTTCTGGGCCCCACTGCTGCGAATTGCAGTCTGCAGCCACCTCAGAAAATGGCATTTTCATAGAAGCGCCATCTTCTGGCGCTGTATCCAACTCTTCCAGCACCTGCCTGCTATACCTGGCTAGCATACAAAAATATGGCGAAGCTCACGTCCTTTTTTTGTAGCTTTTTGGCAAAAAAAAAAAAAATGCTTCCCTGGATTTTCCATTGCCAGTGAAGGTAACACCAAGCAGTGGGGGTTAGCAGCCAGTAGCTGCTTGGATTACCCTTAGCTAGCAATACAAAAAATGCAGTGGGAGCTAACATATATTTTTTTTAATTATTTATTTAAATAACTAAAAATAAAATGGGCTTCCCTGTATTTTGATTGCTGGACATCACAGTGCTGTAAAAATAAATCTTTAAAAAAATGACGTAGCGCTCCGCGGTATTTTTGATTCTCAGCGCAGATAAAGCAGACAGCTATGGGTTGCCACCCCCATCTGCCTGCCGTTACCTTGGTTGGCAATCAAAATACAGGGAAGCCCATTAATTTTTTCTATTTAAAAAATAGTTAAAAAAAAAAAATTACGTTGGGTCCCCCCATTTTTGATAGCCAGCTAGGGTAAAGCAGACGGCTGTAGCCTGAAAACCACAGCTGGCAGCTTTACCGTGGTTGGGGATCCAATGTGGAGGTCCCCTCAGGCTCTTTTTTATAATTATTTTATAAATATTAATAATTACACAATAAAAGTAGGGGACCCCCCAAATTGGATCACCAGCCAAGGTAAAGCGGACAGCTGTGGTCTGGTATTCTCAGGGTGGGAAAGTCCATAGTTATTGGGCCTTCACAGCCTAAAAATAGCAGGCCGCAGGCACCCCAGACGTGGCGCATCCACTAGATGCGCCAATCCTGGCGCTTCACCCCAGCTCATCCCGTGCCCTGGTGCAGTGGCAAACGGGGTAATAAATCGGGTTGATACTAGCTGTAAAGTCACCTGAGATCAAGCCCAGCAGTTTGTGATGTCATGGCGTCTATTAGATACCCAACATCATAAACTGTCAGTACTAACAAAAACAAAAAATCGACAAAAGAAATTTATTTGAAAAAACAGTCCCCAAAACATTTCCTCTTTCACCAATTTATTGTAAGAAAAAAAATAAAGGGGTCCCACGACGACTCTGGACCGTCTAGAATATGGGGGGAGACACTCAGGGAACGTATCCCCCATTTTCTAGGAGTGCGGACCCTTCATGTGAGGAGTGTGGGTGCAATGAATCTGCACTCACTCTCCCCGGGTCCACAGCAGCAGAGTCCATGTCGTAATGGTTGCTACCAAAGCTGCAATGCCCTGCTCATGAGGTAAGGGCATGCCTAATCAGGAGAACTACTGTAGAGGAAGCTCTGCTCACTGGTATATAGGTGCTCAGAGGTAATAATAGATAAAATTAGTGAGTAACCTCGGCACTCTATATCTCCCAGACTAAGTCAGTAAGTCACAACGGATAGTAATGCAAAATCACTCTTTATTGGTCCGTATTAAGAAAATTTTTTTTTCATAAGCATATATGTTTTTGTCCAAAACAAGTTACAAATGACGTTTCGGCCTGAGCCTTCGTCAGATTGGACTTATCTGCATGTAATCATGAAAAATGACAATAATCAGTATCACATAAGAGTGAGAGAACAATAACATAAACTCGAACAATGTAGAGGTACAAATGGGATGCAGCAAAAAAATTGCAACACAGCAAGAAATGAAACACATGATACAAATGTCATAATACAGTACAAGGACAATATAGTAATGACAAATATGGGGTCAGAGTAGACTTAGACAGCTCTGGTACGAAAGAGATGTCAATCATAAAGTAACATGTGCAGTAGGTGTAGAGCTACACTATGCATGGCAGAGCTAATGGGTAGACCGACCATAGAAAAAGTAGAGAAAAAGTGGAGAAAAAGTGGAGAATAAGTGGAACATAAGAGGAGAAAAAGTGGAGAAAAAGTGGAGAAAAAAGTGGAGAAAAAGTGGAGAAAAAGTGGAGAAAAAGTGGAGAAAAAGTGGAGATTAAGAGGAGAAAAAGTGGAGAAAAAAGTGGAGAAAAAGTGGAGAAAAAGTGGAGCATAAGTGGAGAAAAAGTGGAGAAAAAGTGGAGAAAAAGTGGAGCATAAGAGGAGAAAAAGTGGAGAAAAAAGTGGAGAAAAAGTGGAGAAAAAGTGGAGCATAAGAGGAGAAAAAGTGGAGAAAAAGTGGAGAAAAAGTGGAGCATAAGAGGAGAAAAAGTGGAGAAAAAGTGGAGAAAAAGTGGAGCATAAGAGGAGAAAAAGTGGAGATTAAGAGGAGAAAAAGTGGAGAAAAAGTGGAGCATAAGAGGAGAAAAAGTGGAGAAAAAGTGGAGAAAAAGTGGAGAAAAAGTGGAGAAAAAGTGGAGCATAAGAGGAGAAAAAGTGGAGATTAAGAGGAGAAAAAGTGGAGAAAAAGTGGAGAAAAAGTGGAGAAAAAGTGGAGAAAAAGTGGAGCATAAGAGGAGAAAAAGTGGAGAAAAAAGTGGAGAAAAAGTGGAGAAAAAGTGGAGAAAAAGTGGAGATTAAGAGGAGAAAAAGTGGAGCATAAGAGGAGAAAAAGTGGAGAAAAAAGTGGAGAAAAAGTGGAGAAAGTGGAGAAAAAAATGGAGAAAAAGTGGAGAAAAAGTGGAGAAAAAGTGGAGAATAAGAGGAGAAAAAGTGGAGAAAAAGTGGAGAAAAAGTGGAGAATAAGAGGAGAAAAAGTGGAGAATAAGTGGAGAAAAAAATGGAGAAAAAGTGGAGAAAAAGTGGAGAAAAAGTGGAGCATAAGAGGAGAAAAAGTGGAGAAAAAGTGGAGAAAAAGTGGAGAAAAAGTGGAGCATAAGAGGAGAAAAAGTGGAGAAAAAAGTGGAGAAAAAGTGGAGAAAAAGTGGAGCATAAGAGGAGAAAAAGTGGAGAAAAAGTGGAGCATAAGAGGAGAAAAAGTGGAGAAAAAGTGGAGAAAAAGTGGAGAAAAAGTGGAGCATAAGAGGAGAAAAAGTGGAGAAAAAGTGGAGAAAAAAGTGGAGAAAAAGTGGAGAAAAAGTGGAGAAAAAGTGGAGAAAAAGTGGAGATTAAGAGGAGAAAAAGTGGAGAAAAAGTGGAGAAAAAGTGGAGCATAAGAGGAGAAAAAGTGGAGAAAAAAGTGGAGAAAACGTGGAGAAAACGTGGAGAAAAAGTGGAGAAAAAGTGGAGAAAAAGTGGAGAAAAAGTGGAGCATAAGAGGAGAAAAAGTGGAGAAAAAAGTGGAGAAAAACGTGGAGAAAAAGTGGAGAAAAAGTGGAGAAAAAGTGGAGCATAAGAGGAGAAAAAGTGGAGATTAAGAGGAGAAAAAGTGGAGAAAAAGTGGAGAAAAAGTGGAGAAAAAGTGGAGAAAAAGTGGAGAAAAAGTGGAGCATAAGAGGAGAAAAAGTGGAGAAAAAAGTGGAGAAAAAGTGGAGAAAAAGTGGAGAAAAAGTGGAGATTAAGAGGAGAAAAAGTGGAGCATAAGAGGAGAAAAAGTGGAGAAAAAAGTGGAGAAAAAGTGGAGAAAGTGGAGAAAAAAATGGAGAAAAAGTGGAGAAAAAGTGGAGAAAAAGTGGAGAATAAGAGGAGAAAAAGTGGAGAAAAAGTGGAGAAAAAGTGGAGAATAAGAGGAGAAAAAGTGGAGAATAAGTGGAGAAAAAAATGGAGAAAAAGTGGAGAGAAAGTGGAGAAAAAAATGGAGAAAAAGTGGAACACCCTTTGGTACCTTTCATGTGGCACTAAGGGGTGCTTAGCTTTGTATTTAGCCAAAAAAATGAAAAAAAAATGACATAGGGTTCCCCCTAGTTTTGTAGCCAGCTAGGGTAAAGCAGACGGCTGCAGCCTGCAGACCACAGCTGGCAACCTCACCTTGGCTGGTAATCCAAAACTGAGGGCACCCCACGCTGTTATTTTAAATTAAATAAATAATTAAAAAAAAAAAACACGTAGGGGTCCCCCAAAATTGGATCACCAGCCAAGGTAAAGCAGACAGCTGGGGCCTGATATTCTCAGACTAGGGAGGTCCATGGTTATTGGAATCTCCCCAGCCTAAAAATAGCAGGCCGCAGCCGCCCCAGAAGTGGCGCATCCATTAGATGCGCCAATCCTGGTGCTTCGCCCCAGCTCATCCCGCGCCCTGGTGCGGTGGCAAACGGGGTAATATTTGGGGTTAATACCAGATGTGTAATGTCACCTGGCATCAAGCCCTGGGGTTGGTGAGGTCAGGCGTCTATCAGATACCCGACATCACCAACCCAGTCAGTAATAAAAAAAAAATACACGACAAACACATTTTTATTTGAAAAAACACTCCCCAAAACATTCCCTCTTTAACCAATTTATTAGATTGAAAAACAAATCCAGGTCTGGTGAAATCCAAGGGGTTGCCATGACGATGCACACTGTCCCAGTCAATGAAGAGCAGGATGTTCCCCATTGGCTGGGAGAGCAGTGCAGTGACCTGAGCTAACATCAATGGGTCAGCCCAGGTCACTGCAGGGGATGACAAGTGCTGCTGTCAGCGAGGTACATTACCTGCGCTGATCTCCAGCACACTGACAGCCCCTGTCACTGAGGTCAATGACCGGCGCCTTCACATCAAGTATCGCGAGAGGTCCGTGACGTCACCGCCAGTGTCAGTCTCGGGTCGGAAGCGATAGGTGATGTGACAAGCGGCGGCCATGGAGGACAGTGACAGCGCTGAGGTCGGGATGGCGGGACTTCATCACCGCAGGTAAGCCGAGCGAGCGAGCGAGCGAGCGGGCGGGCGGGCGGGCGGGCGGGCGGGGGGGGGGGGGTGGATGTGTGTGTGTGTTTGTGTATGTGTATGTATGTGTACATGCCGCGGGCAGGAGGGGGTGGAGCGAGCTGAGCGGGAAAGTGTGGGCTTCCTGCACGTAACTAAGATAAACATCGGGTTACTAACCAAAGCGCTTTGCTTGGATACCCGATGTTTATCTTGGTTACCAGCTTGTGGCAGGCTGCCAGCGATGGCTCCTGCTCACTGTAGCTGTAAAAAGCCCTGCTTTTTGCTGCTAGAACCGTTCTCGAACGTATCTAGAACTATCGAGCTTTTAGCAAAAAGCTCGAGTTCTAGTTCGATCTCGAACAGCCCAAAAATCACTCGAGCCGCGAACTGGAGAACCACGAACCACGAACCGCGCTCAACTCTAATGATGAGTCAAACTCTTTATCAAAAATGCAGGTAAAATTTATGGGTTAGCAAATAGTTTTAGGTTTGACTTTGTTTCCTTGACTTATACTAGTCGCCTCCAGTTGACTGCAGCAATGTGTTAAATACTGAATACTTGCTCTCATAGAGAGTGCACTGATGTTTACCATAAGTTTACTTTGCTATTACTGCTGCGGAGGATCGTATTACTTGTATGCATGAAACGTTTTTTATTTTAGGACTTTTTATGTTTACTTATATTAATTGATTTTACTAGGTTTGTTTGATATGGGATATTTGCATTGTATTTACTTATTCTCTTGCAGCATCTTTTTGCCATTATATTTTTTAGTATTATTAAAGGTATTTTCAACCCTTCTGCTTTCATATAATAGTCACATAGAACACATCTTCTTCTCAGTATGCTATGTATATTTATTATCCACGTGCAAACCTAGCCCAGTACAGTGAAGGCTATAAAATCATATTTAACATAATCGATAAAAAACAAGTGGCTTACAGCTGACCTACTAAACCGAAAGCTTTATATGATACAAATGTGAAAGACATACGCCTTAAAGATCACTAGACTGGACAATCTCCGGATGGCTCAGCAAGCGTTGTCAGATTCTCTTAGTAATGGTACCTTTGGAGGTCCATTTTAAGCCCGTAAATACACAAGTAGCATTTATAGAAATAAGAATAACATTTGACCTGACTTTCTGCAGCATGTGCATTCTTTCTTCTTACGGGTAAGAGAAATTCTTCTTCTCAAGGTCACAAAGGGTTCATGATCAGATATTAAAACAGGATTTATTCCTGCGCCTTCTCCCCAAGCATCACATAAATACTGCTTTTCTTCAAATCTCATTGTATAAGACTGAGGAAAATAGTCATGCTCCTTTGATCTATGAGATTTGAGTGGAGGATGGAAAAGTTTTGAAGGTCATTAGAATGTGATCCCATTTATAACAGCTCTTGCAATGTTCTCGGTGATAGGGACCAGTAACCTCTCCATTTAAGAAGGAAAAGGATTGTGTATAGAAAGAACACTAAAGTATCCTCTAAACACATAGAGACTCGTGCTTCTAAACACACTGGAGCGTGCAGATACACAACACAGCTTGAGCTTCAACCATCTATGAGATATCTACAGGAGGACTACAGCTCTCACACTGATAAGTAGAGATTACTGAAAGGATTCTCTCAGGATCCTTTGACAGCTTTTCAAGAGGAAATGTGAACACCTTATTATCAAATGGAAACCACAAATAAATGAAATGCCTTACATCGTGGTGGTACAGGACGCTTGCGAGAAAGGCTCGGGGGATACAAAGGCTTTTAATGCACTATTCGCTGCACAATTCTTAGCACTGTGTGGCATACTAATTGTTTGAAAGGGGTTCATAAACCTAGATTTTCAGTGAGATGGTGAAAGTATACTGATTTGCACAGAGGCTTTTGCAATGTAAGTTATATACCAGTATCTAGGACAACATTGAATTATATCTCCTACAAAGACTGCATTTTCCCCTTAGCTGCCCTAGTTTAAACTGGTCAAATTAAAGGTCCTCCTTCAAAATTGCCAGAGGGAAGGAATCATTAAAAATAAAAAAAAAATATTTATCTTCTAGTCTGAATCTCCACTGCTCTAGCACCATTGCTTTGGTGGTTTCCTGTTACACCTCGTGGCTCTCCTGTGGCAAGGAATGAGACAGTCTCCTTGCCTGCCACGAGCGCTCCTGCTCTGCAGCGCCGAAGGTCTGCCAGACTGCGCAGAGTGCAGGAGAAACCTCCTCAGAGAGGCAGCACAAGGGTGACACCTAGTGGTACTCCTGTTGCAAGAAATGAGGCAGTCTCCCATTCCTTGCCTGCCACAGCTCCTCCTGCTCAGCAGCCTCGAAGGTCTGTGAGGTTGCGCAATGTGCAGAGATTTGCTGCTCAGGGAAGCAGTGAGACTCCCGTTATCTCTACACATTGTGAGACCGAGGATCCCGCCTCTATTTCCCAGAGGCAGGAGGGTGAGCATGTGCTATGCTTGGTGGATCCTGATTCGCCCACTGACGTCACACGGCTTGATGACAAGGCTGGTGACGTGGTGAATCCTGACTGGCCAGGCTGGGATGTCGTGGATCCTGATTGGGTCAAGTCCGTCATCTCCGCCTCGCGCCCGCCCTTGGCTGGAGCTACACCTCCTTAAAAGCTCCTCCTGCCATCATGGCGGCGCGCGACCGTCCTTCTATGTTTGGATGTCTGGCAGCGTGCTGCCACGCCACTGCTCAGGCATTATCTTCTTCTGTGGGCTTGGCCCTTGCTGCTTAGGCAGCACCTGGTTTGCAGGCCGTGTCCCTGCCTTGCTGCTCCGGCAGTAGCTCCTTCTACAGGCCGTGTTCCTGTCCCAGGTGAGCTCCTCGAGTCTCCACTGGACTCACCTGTTTATTGAAAGCACACGTGCATGGGCACCTCTGTGCTACCCTCGTGCAATATTCTCGTGACTTCCACTGGCACACGTGCGTGGGCACCTCTGTGCTTCCCCGTGCAACAGGTACACCGAGCCGTGTGATCCCTGCCATACAACCCACACGGGTTAGGGCAGACCGGTGTACATAGATCGTCTGTGACATTCCAGACGATCGCTAGCAGCAACCCGCTCACTCTTCACCCACCATAGCAGCGGTCCCTTACACCGCACAGTGGACCTTGACCGGCGGAAGCTGTCCATTCCCCATCTTGGCACGCTTCCCCGGGTCCCCCTCGTAACATTACGGTCGCGCCAAAGGTCTGGCTATGGCTGAAGAGCAGCAGCAGTTGCTGCGTTATGTGCAGCAGTTGGAATCACGTTTGGCAGCAGTGGAGCAGTCTTCCTCCGACAAGACTGCTCTGACGACAGTCGCCACCCAGGCGGCTACCCAGGCTGTGCTATTGGGCGGAAGGTCTCCTCGCCTTGCGCTTCCAGAGCGCTTTAGCGGGGACAGCTCCGAGTGCCGTGGGTTTATAAACCAAGTTACCACCTACTTAGAGCTGTCCGCGACTCTTTACGCTACCGAGAAGGCGAAGGTAGCCTTCATCCAGTCCCTGCTCACAGGGAGAGCGCTGAAGTGGTCCACGCCGTTGTGGGAGCGCGGAGATCGGGTGGTGAATAACTTAGCATCTTATCTTGGGGCCATGAGAATGGTGTTCCTCGGGCCTCAAGTCACCCACGACTCCGCGCTGCGCCTCCTACGACTTCGGCAAGGGTCCGCTTCAGTCGGGGACTTTGCCGTACACTTTAGGACACTTGCCGCAGAGCTGGACTGGCCCGATAAGGTCCTTGTCCCTGTGTTCTGGGAGGGCCTGGCAGGGTTCGTCAAAGACGCACTGGCCACGCGTGAGGTGCCTGCTTCTTTAGAGTCCTTGATTGTGGTTGCCTCTCGCATAGACATCCGCCAGGCGGAGCGGAGGCTCGAGGTCTCTTCAGCACCCACGTCCTCACGGCCTAAAAAGCGTCTGGCTCCCGTATTCCACCAGACAGGTCTCCCAGCCAGCTCTGTAGGCGACTCCGTGGAGTCAATGGAGGTGTCCAAAGCGGTCTCCTCTACCCCAGGTTCTCGGTCTGGTGTCATCTGCTTTTCCTGTGGGCAGAGGGGACACATAGCTACCCGATGTCCCAAACCGTCGGGAAAAGACAGCGTCTAGTTTCCATCAGAGGGGGGTTACTAGACGCTGCTTCTCCCTCTAGGTTGACTATCAGCGCCCAGTTGCAGTTTGGCACTACTCTCTTCTCTGCTCTGGCCTGCCTGGACTCAGGCGCTGATGGCAATTTCATTTCGACCTCCCTGGCAACCCGATACTCAGTTCCCCTGGTTCTCTTACCCAAGCCACTCAGGGTTCGGGTAGTCAACGGGTCCCTACTAGTCGATCCCATCACCCAGATCACCATCCCTCTCAGGATGGAAGTACCACCAGGACACCATGAGCAGGTGTCCTTCCTGGTGCTTCCAGGGGGGACGGATGAGATCCTACTGGGCCTCCCCTGGTTGAGACAGCATGCTCCTATACTCAACTGGGCAACAGGGGAGATCTCATCATGGGCAGGATCCTGTAGGGAGCACCTCGTGACTACCGAACCACCCGCTACCATTAGGTCGGTTGGGTCCTCAGGGAATACAGGGGAGCCAGGTTTACCGACACCTTATGAGGCCTACAGGGACGTCTTCTCCAAGAGGGCCGCAGATACCCTTCCTCCCCACCGGCCATACGATTGCCGAATAGACCTGAAGCCAGGCTCCGAGCCCCCTAGGGGCAGAGTGTATCCCCTCTCTGCTCCAGAGACGGAGGCTATGTCCAAATATATTCAGGACAGCCTGGCAAAAGGGTTCATTCGCAAGTCTATTTCACCGGCCGGTGCGGGGTTCTTCTTCGTGCAAAAGAAGGAAGGGGATCTACGCCCCTGTATCGATTACAGGGGATTAAATGCAATCACGATCAAAAACAAATACCCTTTGCCCCTCATTACGGAGTTATTTGATCGATTCCGCGGGGCAAAGATCTTCACGAAGCTGGATCTACGCGGGGCGTATAATCTAGTGCGAGTCCGAGAGGGCGATGAGTGGAAGACCGCCTTCAACACCAGGGACGGTCACTACGAGTATCTCGTAATGCCCTTCGGACTCTGCAATGCCCCCGCCGTATTTCAAGACTTTGTGAATGATGTTTTCCGGGATTTGTATCTTTCCGTGGTTGCATACCTGGATGATATCCTTATCTTCTCCCCCGATCTTGCCACCCATCGGAGGGATGTCATCCGAGTACTTAAGAGGCTCCGCACTCATTCGTTATATGCTAAGCTAGAAAAGTGCGTTTTTGAACGTGAATCCTTGCCGTTCCTGGGCTATATCGTGTCCAGTCAGGGGTTAGCAATGGATCCGGGGAAGTTGGAGACAGTGATGAAATGGCCTGAGCCCCGCTCGCTGAAAGCGATCCAGCGATTCTTGGGGTTTATCAATTATTATCGCCAGTTCATTCCCAACTTCTCGACGGTGGCAGCACCCATCATTGCCCTTACCCGCAAGGGCGCTAATCCCAAAGCATGGACACGGGAAACGGTAGAGGCATTTCACACTCTCAAAACTTACTTCTCCAGAGCTCCCATCCTTCATCGTCCAGACATCTCCAAACCCTTTCTACTAGAGGTAGACGCCTCTTCGGTCGGTGCTGGTGCAGTCCTGTACCAGAAAGACGAACGAGGAAGGAAGCATCCTTGTTTCTTTTTCTCCAAGACCTTTTCTCCGGCCGAGAGGAACTACTCCATAGGGGATAGGGAGTTACTGGCGATGAAACTAGCATTCCAGGAATGGCGGCATCTCCTGGAGGGTGCGAAGCATCCATTTGAAGTATTTTCCGACCATAAAAATCTCACATACCTCCAGACAGCACAACGCCTGAACCCAAGGCAGGCCCGTTGGTCCTTGTTCTTCTCCCGGTTCCACTTTATTATCCGCCACCTGGCCGGTGAGAAGAACGTACGGGCCGATGCCTTGTCACGTTGTATGGTTGTGTTGGAGGAGGACGAGGAGGAGCCTCGTCTTATACTACCCCCGGACAGCTTGAGGATGGTCACTCCCACTTCTTTGGACCAGGTGCCACCTGGCAAGACCCTCGTTCCCCCTGAACTACGGAATGAGGTGCTATCGTGGGCCCATGCCTCCAAGGTCGGGGGTCACTTTGGGGTCAAAAGGACCAGAGACCTTGTGACTAGGCACTATTAGTGGCCGAGACTACCCCAGGACATACAGGAGTATGTGGGAGCCTGTATGTCGTGTGCACGGAATAAGCCGTCCCGGCAGAGACCGGCAGGTCTTCTTCACCCACTGCCAGTGCCGGATCGTCCCTGGGAAGTGGTGGGAATGGACTTCCTGGGAGATCTGCCCAAGTCAGCAGGTCACAAGGTCGTATGGGTCATCACGGATCACTTCTCTAAAATGGTCCACTTGGTGCCTCTCCCACGACTCCCGACGTCACGTGCTCTCGCCACCTTATTCATTAGGCATGTATTTAGGCTGCATGGCATGCCTGACAAGGTGGTGAGCGACCGGGGTCCCCAGTTCGCGTCTCGCTTCTGGAGAGAGCTCTGTAAGCTCCTGCAGATAGAGCTGAACATCTCCTCCGCATACCATCCCGAAACCAATGGACTGGTAGAGAGGACCAATCAGACCTTGGTAACTTACCTCCGCCATTTTATCTCCGCGCACCACGACAACTGGGCTAACCTCCTTCCTTGGGCCGAATTTGCCATTAATAATTCGGTCCATGAATCCTCTGGTCAGACTCCGTTCCTGCTCAATAACGGACAACATCCCAGAATCTCGGTTCCGATGCCCATTACGTCACCCGATCCTAGAGTGGAGGATTGGGCGACCGAGGCCCGGGAGATCTGGGATAACACCCAAGAGGCCCTTAAGAGGGCTAAAGACCGGATGGTGACAACGGCTGATGAGCGCCGCCGCCCTGCACCATCCTTCGCCCCTGGTGACCTAGTGTGGCTGTCCTCTAAGAATGTTAACCTACGGGTACAGGCAGCCAAGTTCGCCCCTAGGTACCTGGGTCCGTTTAAAGTGCTAGAGCAGGTGAACCCGATGGCATACCGACTCCAGCTCCCTCCACGCTGGGCTATAGCCAACACCTTTCACGTGTCCCTCCTGAAACCCGTACGGCTTAATAAGTTCTCGGGGTTCCTGACGCCTCAAACTGACTCCCCGCCCGACGACTCTGAGGTGGCGAAGCTTGTGGAGACAAAAGTTATACGGGGCAGGAGGTACTACCTCGTGGAGTGGATCGGCCGTGGTCCGGAGCATAGATCCTTTGAATTGGAGGATCATATCCACGCCCCGGGTTTGATAGCGGCCTTCGAGCACGGGCAGGGGGGGGGACCTAGATGGGGGGGTAATGTTACACCTCGTGGCTCTCCTGTGGCAAGGAATGAGACAGTCTCCTTGCCTGCCACGAGCGCTCCTGCTCCGCAGCGCCGAAGGTCTGCCAGACTGCGCAGAGTGCAGGAGAAACCTCCTCAGAGAGGCAGCACAAGGGTGACACCTAGTGGTACTCCTGTTGCAAGAAATGAGGCGGTCTCCCATTCCTTGCCTGCCACAGCTCCTCCTGCTCAGCAGCCTTGAAGGTCTGTGAGGTTGCGCAATGTGCAGAGATTTGCTGCTCAGGGAAGCAGTGAGACTCCCGTTATCTCTACACATTGTGAGACCGAGGATCCCGCCTCTATTTCCCAGAGGCAGGAGGGTGAGCATGTGCTATGCTTGGTGGATCCTGATTCGCCCACTGACGTCACACGGCTTGATGACAAGGCTGGTGACGTGGTGAATCCTGACTGGCCAGGCTGGGATGTCGTGGATCCTGATTGGGTCAAGTCCGTCATCTCCGCCTCGCGCCCGCCCTTGGCTGGAGCTACACCTCCTTAAAAGCTCCTCCTGCCATCATGGTGGCGCGCGACCGTCCTTCTATGTTTGGATGTCTGGCAGCGTGCTGCCACGCCACTGCTCAGGCATTATCTTCTTCTGTGGGCTTGGCCCTTGCTGCTTAGGCAGCACCTGGTTTGCAGGCCGTGTCCCTGCCTTGCTGCTCCGGCAGTAGCTCCTTCTACAGGCCGTGTTCCTGTCCCAGGTGAGCTCCTCGAGTCTCCACTGGACTCACCTGGTTATTGAAAGCACACGTGCGTGGGCACCTCTGTGCTACCCTCGTGCAATATTCTCGTGACTTCCACTGGCACACGTGCGTGGGCACCTCTGTGCTTCCCCGTGCAACAGGTACACCGAGCCGTGTGATCCCTGCCATACAACCCACACGGGTTAGGGCAGACCGGTGTACATAGATCGTCTGTGACATTCCAGACGATCGCTAGCAGCAACCCGCTCACTCTTCACCCACCATAGCAGCGGTCCCTTACACCGCACAGTGGACCTTGACCGGCGGAAGCTGTCCATTCCCCATCTTGGCACGCTTCCCCGGGTCGCCCTCGTAACAGTTTCCATTGGGATTTGAAGTGATGAAGTGCTATCTAGAGTCATCTTTCCACTGAGGTCATTACTTAATTTCCATTAGAAGTGATATATAAATTGCCTGTTCAGAGAGGAAGAGGACTTGAACTCTAGTGCCACCTATTGGAAGTAGCAATCCTAAAAGTCAATATTGACCCTTGCCACACGACAGGATAAAAGCCAAACCAGAATCTCAATATGCCAACACAGTGTGTTATGATCCGGTAACTGTGGAAAATTACAAAAAACTCCCATTAGTGGAAAAACACCAAGAACAACAAGAGTAGTTGGAACCTGAGCTGACCACAAACCCCTAACTATCAGATCACACTAGAAGTAGCCATGGAGCATTCCTAAACATCTAGATGCCTCGTCACAGCCTGAGAAACTAGCTATGCCTCACAGATAGTAATGAGGAAATCTACATTGCCTCAGAGAAGTCCCAAAAGGAGTAGACAGCCCCCAACATATAAAGATTATGGTGATATAGGAAAACACGATACACAGATAGGAAAAATAGATTTAGTAAAGGCAAGGCCCGACTAACTAGTTACAAAGGAAAGGAAAGGAAACTGATTGTGGACAGTGCAAAAATTCTGCAGAGAAGTATCAATCTCCTGATAGTAAAAATGGCCCTTGAGGTCGAACGACCTCATCCCCATTATATCAGGTACTCTTGTAAATAAGAGACAAAATACCAAAAAGAACACAAAAAATACAAAAGTGCAAATAATCAAGTTAGACAGGGAGAAATTCCCTTTTCTTGCAAAAGAGCTAGCAAAGGGGGAAAGCCCATGCTCACCACACTAGAAAAACAAAACTTCACCTGCAAGAGAACAGATACAAAACAAAACAAGGAAAAACAGACACCCTAAGGTGTAAACCAGGAAGCAAGGAAAAAACTAGCAACTTATCTGCAGACGGCTTGGACTGGGAAACAGGGAAGGACAAATCTCCAAGCTAGGTTCAGAGACTGAGGAAAATTCAATTATAACCGGCGCCAGCAAGGCAAAAAGTGCTCTCCTATATACACCAGGCTTGTCTGCAATGGGACTTCCTTAATTCCCAATTAACGCCAACACCAGTCTGAGTCACAGGCTCAGATTCAGCTCCACTACCATTCCTGGCCACCAGAGGAAGCTCCAAAACAGCACCCACACAGACGACATTCAAAACAACAATGTTTTGGGGTGTTGCACCTCGTCAGTGGACATTAGACACTAGAAATTATGACATTCCATCTATCAAGTACCCGACTGCAACCAAGTGGCCTCAGTGGTCAGTTGACTATATGCATGGAATGTCATTTCCAACACAGTTGGAGACCACTGATGCAGAAAAAGAAGTGCCACCAAGATGTCACGAGATTGATTTCACACCTGTCAGACCTTATTCCTCAGCAGTGTCTTTGTATATTCTAGAGAGCTGCTTCCAATGAATGACTCTTCAACCCAGGTTCACCAGAGGTGAGTGCAATATGAGATTCTTTATTGAATGTCTTTCAGCGAGCCTGGATTTTTGTACAATTTTTTACATTTTCTATAAGAATATAAGCATCTAAAAAGTATATGGTGATGTCAATCCCTTGCATTTGTTCCATTGAATACACTACCACAACAGTGACACTGGAGCAGATATTTGGACTTAGAGGTTGATGACTTAACTGTTTAAGCCAAATCTGCTTCTCTAGTACAACATAAAAGTAAGTCAGACTACTTCTTTAAAGTAATCTGTCAGCAGGCTTTTGCTACCTCATCTGGGAGCAGCATGATGTAGGCATTGAGATCCTGAATCCAACAATGTATCACTTAGATTACTAGGTGAAGTGATTCTGACACTATCAGAATTTCTAGATTTAGTATGTAGCAGAGCTGACAAAGCTGTTCCTGCCCTCACCAGGCTCTCTATAGAGATCGTACATTGACAGTGAGGTGTCAATCAGAGGAGGCAGCGTGCTGGACTGCCATGTGTATGATTCTGTAGTCCCAGCAATGATAAGTGTCCTGCTGCTTAAACAAGGATAGCAAATAAACCATAGGTCGGACTGTGACAAAAGAAGAATCCCTGAATTTCCTGTGTTAACCCTTGCAGAATGCTGGCTTCAGCTTACATAGCAAAATGCTGCTTACATATTCCCTTTAAGTTGAATATTACTGTTTTATTTATTGAAAGATATTCCCATTAATGTAAGTAAGTAGCACATCATTTTTGTCATGTTTTTTCCAATCCAAATATTAAGGATTCCTTTCTGCTGCAAATATGTATTCTGATTAAATGACTGAACACAGGTTTTGATCATAGACATGTAAACAGCAGATGATGAACAATAAGGCACCCTGATACCCCAGGGCACCCTTAGCCTCTGATCAAAGATCACCGGGACAGAGCGTCTGGCGGATTACAGAGTTTTAATTTGCTAAACTCTCTGGATACTCCACGGTCTGCTACATTAGGCAAGATTCCAACGGCTGCTATAAAGAAAATGTACAGAGAATAGACTGAATTGCCTCGCTCTTGCAGCAAAGGACATTACACTGACAACCTCACCATAGCTCTCCGTATATCTGCTGGATCAAGGTATTGAAAGCGCCTTCAATTACATCTAACACAGACACTGGCGAAAGCAGAGGTTGACGTCAAGTGTTGACTTTGCCTCCCAAAGGGCAAGCAACAAAGGGTCAAAATAGTCTACTTCCCTCTGGTCATTGCACTATTTCAGGATCTGATATTGTAAAAGAGGAATGTTATATTCTCCCATGAATAATTGAAATCTTAATAAACCTGCCGTGCCAGTGAATCTATACATGCACTAAGGCAACAATCCTGGATGGGATACAATCAAATCTCTGCAAAAGGGATATTTGCTTAAGCATTTCAATATTATAACCTTAGAGTAGAATAAACTGCTGTCCCTGTTTAATCTATAAAATGCATATTGAAACAGCCAACCTGGACTTATTTTTTCACGCCATCTGCATTTTTAACATTTACACACAAAAGGTATATCTCTCCCCTCCCCAATGCTTTCTAGCTGAGCTGGCAAATGCTAATAAGCTCCATTGCTTTCAAGTCTTAAAATCAATTAGCGGTATATTAAGCCAGACTTGCTGGGAGCCAATTTAAGTAATAAAAATCTTTTTGTGTATGGCTAAAAACAAGAGGCTGGGATCCAAGTCTCTAAGACTCACGGGACTGTGATAATCTGTAGTCATTGTAAACCGGGTTCTCTTCCGGGACAATGGAAAAATTGGATTCGGCATTATTTGTATGACCCTCAAATCCGCTATGCTCTGGAGCATTGAAACATAATAATCAGTAGTTCCACGAAAAAATGATTATTCACCATGCTGCAATGAATGCAAGGTAAAAAGATTTAAAAAATGTCATGTCGTGTGCCATTGTTGTTTAAAACTGTTCTATTCCATAAAAGCACAAGTGTCACTTAAAAGCCGAAATAGTGAAGGCTTTTCATTGGTTTAACAAAGGACATTAGGACAAGAAAGCAACAGGAGTAAGTAACATGCCAACTGTGGCTCATGTCTATTCAATCCTTTAACTATTTCCTTGAATGACGCCTATACTGATGGTTTCATCTTCTACTTCTCAGTCCTACTAAAATGGATTTCTTCTGAAGTTTTTCACAAACCCAGCAGCATCTATTTGATATGCACAAGACTAAACCTGTACTTGCTTCCAAAGAGCTATTCTCTTCTAAATTCCCGCTATAGTTTAATATATTTCTATTAGAAAAAAAGTGAAACATTCACAGTACATATTGCTTTCTTTTCAATAAGGCTTTCTACATGTAACTAATAGTATGCTAAAAATATGTATATAAAAAGTAGGAAATGGAAAGGTTCTTTAGGCTCACTTGCCCTTATATTTTCAAATAGTCTTCACTAAAATCATTATGTACACATCATACAGGAGGTGAATAACTTCTATGAGTGTTTTGATATGGTAAGTGGATATGAGATGCTTTTGTGACTTTGCAGGAACAATCTGAAAGAGCAGATCAGAAGGAGCTGTCAGTCACATGCTGTCTCATCTTTTCTGGGAGTTCTAGCCTTAGGCTCCAGAACACCTTTGGACCAAGGCAGAGAACATCTGATTTTTCCTATGCAGAATTCAATGGCCTGATGAAGGGCATAATATGCCACCCAAAACATTGTGTATTTGAAGTTCCCTGGCAGTGACTGAATACATTTCTGAAAGAAAGGGATAATTGGACCAGTGGTGGTATAGACTATGAGAATTGGAAGCGGCGGTGCTATCCGCCAAACACACGATGTTGGAAGCCAACACGATATAACTAACGCTTGATAATAAACATACCTTTCTCTGGGCACTCACCAATGCGCAAAATCTTCTTTATTTCTGTAAATCATTAAAACAGTGCAGTTGGCTGGGTGAAAGTGTCCTGATGAAGCACGATCTAGCATGAAACAGCCGTCATCTCAAATGTTGCCCACATCCATCCACTCACCAGCAGTGTTTTAATGATTTAAAGAATATTTTATGCATTGGTGAGTAAGATATGTTTATTATTATGTGTTTGGGTGATAGCACCACTTCCAAATGTCATAGTCCACACCACCGCTGATCCAATTATTTCTTTCTTTCAGAACTGTATTTAGTCACCGCCAGAGAACTTCAAATATACAATGTTTTGGGTGGCATATTATGTATACACATTCGTGAGTGCCCCCTAAATTTTCTGGTTTTGATATGAACTGTTATGGACTCTGCATTATAGGTTAAAGGGAACCTGTCAGGTTCCATATGTGTTCTGACCTACAAGCAGGCTGATGTGTGGCCTAAAAACCCCTTCCTACCCATCCCTGTGTTATAATATTGTGCAATATGAATGTATAAAAAAAGTTTTTTTAACTTACGTAATCGCTATGTAAATGATCAGGGCGCCCTTCTGTTCTTGCTCATACCTTTCTCTGGTCAAGTAAGTCCAGTTCTAATCACAAATGACTCAATTTAGACTGGATTTATACAAATATGTACTTTAATTTTAACAAATAAATCAGGAAATACCAAGCTACGGCACCGCTCTCCAATTCAGGGAATGAAACAAAGGGAAAAGTTTGCATAAAAAAATAAACTGTGCTATATTTACCCTCCTCAGGTTGATCACTATCTCTTCCACTGCCCCAGTCTCTATTGTTCAGCAGCATCAGTGATGATGTATGAACAGAGCTGCATCCAGTCACTGAGCCCAGCGGCTCATGCCAAAGGGTAAGACCGAAGCAATAACGGACACATGGTGCTGATCCCAGGGAGGTTAAGTAAAACATGGTTTGTTTTCTATAAGCTAATTGTGTCTGCGAGGAAAGGATTTTTGCTAGGGGACAACCCTTCTTAGTTGCTGGTTGGAAAATTATAAATTCTTAGCAGATTGTTACTAATGAGCTTCCAGTACACCATTGCTAGTAGTAGATATAGTTGTATCTTTTGTTTGATTATTATAGTTTGATATGTAAAGGGAATTAGCCACTATGCCAACCTACATAAGGGTATGTTACAGATGCTACAATAAGGTCAAACTAGTGGACACAATTGTGCCCACTACAAAGGTCTTACCCCATATTTACCGTTCTGTGTATCAACAATTCTTGCCTTATAGTGACCCTCCAGGCTGCGATCTAAAAGTGGCTATATATTTATAGGCATCCTATTTGCTGCCTTTTGTTTGCCTCCCACTGCCACCTCTCTCTGATCAATCAGCAGTCGTCCTGCTTCCAAAATGGGCGATAAAGGCATGGGGAGTACAGTAGTAAATCTAAACCATCCATTCCCTGCATTTCCTTTGTTTTGGGAAATGAAAATCAAGAGATTTATGGTTTCAACTTATCACTGTGCTCCCCATTCCATTACAGGGGCAATTTTAGGAACAGAAAGAAAGTAATGACAATTTGAGCAGAGAAGACACCTGTGGAAAATGGATGGCACCAGGTAGGGTGACAAAGAATTGTACAGCCACATTTCAGTTCCAAAGACCTGGAACTTTATTTGACTAGTGGAGATTGGGAGGTAGGGACTTCTGGCCATTTGATAGTCTTGTAGCTCTGGGGTCCTGGGTTCAAATCCCACCAAGGACAACATCTGCAAGAAGTTTGTATGATCTCACCATGTTTGTATGGGTGTCCTCCAGATACTCTGGTTTCCTCCCACACTTCAAAGACATCCTGATAAGGAACTTAGATTTTGAGCCCCAATGTGGACAGTGCTGACCACATCTGTAAGCGCAGTGGAATGAATAGTGCTATATAAGTAAGTAAAATAAAAAAACTATGCATTAGAATTTACAGTAAATTCTATGTGGGTATATATATACAGTACATACCAGAAGTTTGGACACACCTTCTCGTTCAAAGAGTTTTCTTTATTTTCATGACTCTGAAATTGTAGATTCACATTGAAGACATCAAAACTATGAATTAACACATGTGGAATGAAATACTTAACAAAAAAGTGTGAAACAATTGAAAATATGTCTTATATTCTAGGTTCTGCAAAGTAGCCACATTTTGCTTTGATTACTGCCTTGCACACTCTTGGTATTTTCTAAATTAGCTACAAGAGGTAGTCACCGGAAATGGTTTTCACTTCACAGGTGTGCCCTGTGAGGTTTAATAAGTGGGATTTCTTGCGTTATAAATGGGGTTGGGACCATCAGTTGTGTTGTGCAGAAGTCTGGTGGATACACCACTGATAGTCCTACTGAATAGACTGTTAGAATTTGTATTATGGCATGAAAAAGCAGCTAAGTAAAGAAAAATGAGTGGCCATCATTACTTTAAGAAATGAAGGTCAGTCAGTTCGAAAAATTGGGAAAACTTTGAAAGTGTCCCCAAGTGCAGTGACAAAAACCATCAAACGTTACAAAGAAACTGGTGGCTCACATGAGGACTGCCCCAGGAAAGGAAGACCAAGAGTCACCTCTGCTGCAGAGGATAAGTTTATCCGAGTCACCAGCCTCAGAAATCGCAGGTTAGCAGCAGCTCAGTTTAGAGACCAGGCCAATGTCACACAGAGTTCTAGCAGCAGACACATCTCTAGAACAACTATTAAGAGGAGACTTTGTGCAGCAGGCCTTCATGGTAAAGTAGCTGCAAGGAAACCACTGCTAAGGACAGGCAACAAGCAGAAGAGACTTGTTTGGGCTAAAGAACACAAGGAATGGACATTAGACCAGTGAAAATCTGTGCTTTGGTCTGATGAGTCCAAATTTGAGATCTTTGGATCCAACCACCGTGTCTTTGTGCAACGCAGAAAAGGTGAACAGATGAACTCAACATGCCTGGTTGCCACCATGAAGCATGGAGGTGGAGGTGTGATGGTGTGGGGGTGCTTTTCTGATGACACTGTTGGGCATTTATTCAAAATTGAAGTCATACTGAACCAGCATGGCTAACACAGCCTCTTGCAGCGGCATGCTATTCCATCTGGTTTACGTTTAGTTGGACCATCATTTATTTTTCAACAGGACAATGACCCCAAACACACCTCCAGGCTGTGTAAGGGCTATTTTACTAAGAAGGAGAGTGATGGGGTGCTACGCCAGATTACCTGGCCTCCACAGTCACCAGACCTAAACCCAATCGAGATGGTTTGGGGTGAGCTGGACCGCAGATTGAAGGCAAAAGGGCCAACAAGTGCTAAGCATCTCTGAGAACTCTTTCAAAACTGTTGGAAGACCATTTCCGGTGACTACCTCTTGAAGCTTATCAAGAGAATACCTAGAGTGTGCACAGCAGTAATCAAAGCAAAAGGTGGCTACTTTGAAGAACCTAGAATATAAGACAGATTTTTAGTTGTTTCACACTTTTTTGTTAAGTATTTCATTCCACATGTGTTAATTCATAGTTTTGATGCCTTCAATGTGAATCTACAATTTTCAGAGTCATGAAAATAAAGAAAAGTCTTTGAATGAGAAGGTGTGTCCAAACTTTGGTCTGTACTGTATATATATAACTGATAACTGTGTAGCCCTTTTGATCATCTGGATAATTAAAGCTATTCATTGAAATCTTTACTTCTTGTAAAATGTTAGACAACCAGCCAGCAAGGCTTGTTATCTGGGCTTAAAAGCTTATTTCTCACAACAAAAAAGGAAACGTGTGAGAGATCTGGGAGCTGTTTCTGTTTTCTTGTGATTTACCATAGTCTATTCATAGAGAGTGCAAGCTGTCCTGATAGCACAAGAGATCCTCTTAGCTACTATTCACTGTACCTAAAGCTGGGTTTACACACTGCAACATCGCAAAGGACATCGCTGTAACGTCACCGGTTTTGTGACATAACAGTGACCTCCCTAAGTCTCTGTTGAGTCGCTGGTGAGCTGTCAAACAGGCAAACCTGGCCAACAACGCAACAGCGATCCGGACCTGCAGAGCGACCTAGCTGGTTGTTGGGGACATTGATAAGCAGCTTTTTGAAAGGGAAGTTGCTAACAAAGTCGCTGCAAAGTCTTTCACACACTGAAACTTTCTAGCGATGCATGCTGCACAGCGGGAAACAAAGGACCTAGGAATGGTCCTGAATGATTTGTAGCGATTACAACTTCACAGCAGGGGCCAGGTCGCTGATAGGTTTCACACACTGCAATGTCGCTGGCGAGGTCGCTGTAACGTCACAAAACCGGTGACGTTACAGCGATGTCGTTTGCGATGTTGCAGTGTGTAAACCCAGCTTTACAGGCAAGAACAGTATACAGAACAATGGTTTAGGGGTGACATGATATCGTGTACATAATATAATTACCCTACTCACTCAGAATGATCAATAGTGCTACCGGAACATGAAACCTTATACTTTTTTCAATCATAGCTGAAATGATAAAAAATGATAGCCTTTTTTTACTTTTGGGTCAAAATACTTTCTACAATTTAGCACATATATTAAAATGATTAAAGAGGTTGTCCACTTTCCTAACTCAATTACTGTTTTTGGCATAAATGCTTAAGGATAATGTCCTTAAATAACCCCATATTCTTTTTCTCCCATTTTCATATAGCTTTATGCTTTTCTGCTTCACTTGCTGTGCTCTGGAATCAGTTCTGTTGTCTCAGACATCACTTCCTGTTTAGAATTCTCTGTTTCCTTTTTACTACATTTCCCATAATTCATTGAGGTGGACTTTATGTGAGCAGTGAGTACACCCCTGTAATTCCGCCTAAAGTATTCCCACTCCATCCCCAGCACAAGCTTCTGTATTAATCACTGTTTGTTACAGTGAATAGAAGTAATGCAAAAATCCACCTCACTCACTAATTAATGGATGAATGTATAAATTGTGAGAGAGATATGAATGTATTCAAAGTATAGCGGATATACAGCAGGATGATTATACATTACACAGGGTATACAGCAGTTTGTTTACATGTATACGCACTGCTATATTCATACTTATAGAAGAGAGTGCATTGTCTGCATGGAGGACTCTGTCTACAGTGTCTGCAGGAAAGACTGTGTGTGCAGCAGCAGCATGCTGTGAGAGAGGAGGGAGAGCAGTCAAGGGAACAGTTTTTTAGTTTGGAGCGCACAGCACAATTCTAACCAGTAAGACCCTATGGAAGGTAAGTCTGAATGGTCTGAACATCCCTCCCTTTCCCAGAGAACCTGCCTATTTTAGTTTAGGAAAAGGAGAACCATGCTTAAGATATACAGTATGTATTAATGAATAAAGACGCAATGCTGCAGGAAACCATCACTGGCTTCCTTCCTAACTTTTTGCTGAGCGCCTTTTCCATGATAAAGATGTGACCTTATTGCATAGTCGGCATCATTCAGAAGGAGATGTTGCCGCACTAATAAAATGAAAGCAGGTGATGGGGTTTTTTTTTTTTTTGCATTATTCATGATGGAAAGTAGTGGCTAATAACTAAAGATGAATGAACCAGGCAAAATTCAACTTTGCTCGAACGCATTTTCCCAGGAAAATCGATTAACAGAAAAGTTATTCTCTGCAAATTTAATGTCCCTTATTATGACTCTCAAGATCCCAGAGTATAAAAAGCATAAGTTGAAAAAAGTAAAAAAAATATCCTTATACTTACCTCCCCACTAAGAACCATTTGAGGCCTCATCAAAGCTGAATGTCCAGTCTTAGTGTAAAAGGCTCAGGAGTTTAGTATGAGCGGTGGCAATTAGAACATATGGTGAAGACTAGACAAAAAATGATGAAGAGCTTAGGCTTAAAATGAGTTTAAGAATTTTTTTAACATTTTGATGGCATTTTATAATTCAGAAATATGGCAACCAGCAGTTGTCATTTTGTTGAATCTGAGCAGAAGCGAATTGCACAACATCTTTGCATTTTTTGAAAATTTTATTAAAATATAATTTTTTTATTTTAAGAAGGACAGTATGTATCTGTTTGGCGGCTGCAAACTTAAGAAATCAAAAATGTCTGGGTGGCAAAGATGCTACAGAGAGACGTTATGGTGGGAGAAGTGGCCAAGAAAGTTTAGGGCAGATGAAGATGAAAAAAGAACAAATGCAGAGATGGCTTCACATGTAAAGTACAAAATTATTACTCTGGGTCTGCCAATTGAATTGTCTGAAGATTAACAGATGGGTGATGCTAAATAATGCTAAAAATATCCTTACTATTGTTAAAGGGGTTTTCCAATTATATAAAACTTGGGTCGTTAAGGGAAGTTTGTTTAAAAAACAATGTTTGTCTACATTAATAATGCCTTAAGCTAGTGATTGGCTGCAGTGGGGTTGATGTGGCATAAGTGCATGAGACAACAGTAGACACAGGAAAGTGGTGGAGACTCAGTGCTGGTACAGACGTTTTAGGATTTTAAAAAAACAAACTGAAATCTCCTTAAGGCCCGTTTCACACGTCAGTGAAAAACACAGACGTTTTTCACTGGCGTGTAAAACACGCACATGTCCCTGCGTGTGCCGAAATTCACGGCACACGTGGGTTGTCTAAGTGCAATCCGGGCTCCGTTCTCCGTGGCCCGTGATTGCACTTAGAGATTCACTCACCTGCGCCCGCTCCCGCTGTCCATGGTGCTGATCGCTCCCGCGACGCAGCATCCGGCCGGCGGTGACCCCCGCCGGCCTAAGGCCCCTTTCACACGTCAGTGATTCTGGTACGTTTGTGCTTTTTTTTAAACGTACCAGAATCACTGACATACGCAGACACATTATAATGAATGGGTCTGCTCACACGTCAGTGATTTTTCACTGCACGTGTCTCCGTGCAGCGTACCCGCGTGTGCGTGATTGCTGCACGGAGACATGTCCATTTTTTTCTGGCATCACTGATGTTCCACGGACCACGCGGTGGTGTGGTCCGTGAAACACGTGCCAGAAAAAAACGTGCTTTTAAAATAAAAAATTTTTTAACTCACCCGGCGTCCAGCGATGTCCTCTGCAGCCCGTTCTCCCTGCTCCTTCTGTGCCGGCTGATTACTGTCGCACATATTCATTATGCGCGACACAGCCGACCCGGAAGCAGCTGCTGCCGGGGTCACCGCCGGCCGGATGCTGCGTCGCGGGAGCGATCAGCACCATGGACAGCGGGAGCGGGCGCACGTGAGTGAATCTCTAAGTGCAATCACGGGCCACGGAGAACGGAGCCCGGATTGCACTTAGACAACCCACGTGTGCCGTGATTTTCGGCACACGCAGGGACATGTGCGTGTTTTACACGCCAGTGAAAAACATCTGTGTTTTTCACTGACGTGTGAAACGGGCCTAAAGGTGTAGTTTCATATGGCACAAAAAGTATATGGCAGGTATATTCTACATATGCAGAAATGCCAAACCTAGGATCCAGTCTGTTATTTCACACACCCCTTCCTATACTGAACTCTTAGGCATAATTCTACAGTACTTAGCGTACTCTCTTATTATTATTATTATTATTATTATTATTATTATTATGACCAGGGACTTATGCCTTTCTGAGTGGTTTGTATTGTTTGGGGGTTCGGTATTATGGTATGAACTCATGTTTGGATGCAATCATTGTGGTCATATGTACAATTTGTAAGTAAAATGTCATAGCGTTGACACTGGATAAATTGGTATTTCACAAGGGAAAACGGCACCCATTATTTTTTCCCTTCAATGTGTTCCAGATATCCGTTTTCAAAGTTGTCCTTTACAGCTGTATGCGAAATCACCATAAAACCATGATCTCATAAAATGGCTGGTTGGTATGTATTGTCAAGCCTAAGTAACCTGAAACATTATGATGTATGAATCACTTGTCACAATCTCCTGCACCAACATCTTCCCCAAGCTAAATTTCAGGGTTTACCTATGATTCTTATGTAGATAAAAATAGTGTGAATCAATTTGCAGGACCAAGTTCATGTCAGTACTGCAAACTGACGGCATTCCTGGGTACTTTTACGATTAGCCAGCCTTGTGCCACATCATCGTCATGTGACACACATGATCTTGCCAGCTACTCAAAAGAGCAAACGTGAATGCTATCATGTAAATGGTGATTCCCAGGGTTCTGACTTGTCGGCTGTTGATTACTGTCTCTCAATGTAAGTCTATGAGAGCGTCATTGTGGCTCTCATAGACTTACATTGAGAAGTGACCTCCGGCTCGCCCAACAAACACTGGAGAGATGTAGGAGGTCACACAACAGCTGAATAGGATCGGAGCAGCCTTGAGAACCAAAAACGGAGGCTGGTAAATATTTCAGTAAGAACAGGGAACTTACAATGGTAATACTACTACTGGGGTGGGATAGAAAACAAATGCTGGAGTGGTGGTTTAATGTTTTGATAATGTTCATTTAGCAAATATAATGATACATTATCCTTCTCATACTTCATGGTTTTACTTTGTAATGTCTATGTTATGTGCCTGAGTCTTACTTTGGTTGCAGTATGAACAGAAATAATCCCATGTGTATATTACAAAGTGCCTCTTGCAACATATCCGTCTTTTCTGGGGACTTACAACCATTGACACACTTTGTTAGGATGTCTGTACTGCATATTTATATCTACATTTCGCAGATATTTTACAAAGGTGTCATTCTGGTGAGCTGTGATGAGATCATTAGCTGAAGGAACGCCTTGTACTTTTCTTCCAAGAAGATGCTGTGATGAGTGAAAAGGGGATGTATCATCACATTAAATTGGCTCCGCACATATTGTTGTACTGTACTGGAACGCAACAAGACATACAGCGAAATACAACAGCAAACAACCTAAGCAGAACAAAAAAGACAGATGTAAAGTCATAAAGTAAAAGCGAATAAAATGATAATCTGACTGTATGATGGATAAACTAGAATAAAATAACATCCATTTATATTAAAAAGACATCAAGTCTTGAAAGAAAAACTGCAGAACTAATAGAGTGAATTCATTTATCAGATCAGTGAATACAAAAAATAATGAATTCAATATACTTATTATCAGATTCGCTCCCTTTACAAGTGGAAGCCTTCTGATAGAGAGTCTGTCAGCAGACACACGGTAAATTACGACAGCACCGGCTGTGCTCCATAGAAAAATATACTGTCATTTGTAATTGTCATTAGGGCCCTACGGCAGTAGGGATCGTCCACATGGGAAAAGTATCACTTGCAGATTTGCTATGGAAAAGGCTGAAATCCACAGTAAAATAGAAATAATTGGCACAATGCTGATCCAAAAATCTGGATTGGAGATCAATTTCTACACAGATGTTATCCAAAGCATTAAAACAATTTTTTTAAAATCTCATATACAGTAGTGAACAAAAGTTTGGCATTTTTTTTAAAGTGTGATTACTTCTGTCTGGTTGCTGTGATGCCATTCTCCTGGTGCATGAAGTTGTGATGCAACGAGATCTTAATTTTAATCAAAATACTTTTGAATATAGGTATGGTCATTACATTAAGAAAACTGATGGCCAATAGTTTTGCGCGTATAATATTTAATGATCACAGCATAGAGATTAATTAATTGGTTGCAATGCCATAACTTAGTATTTTGTAGCATAACCTCTTGCTTTAATTACTGCACTACACCGACTGGGCAAAGAAACCACTACTGTATTCAAGACATCTTAAAGGGAACCTGTCAGGTGCAATATGCACCCAGAACCATGAGCAGTTCTGGGTGTATATCGCTAATCGCTGCCTACTCCTATTGACTTCCATTATACTCGGTACTTGAGTAATGTCGGAGCAACCGGATGCTCGAACGAATAAGGAGCAGTGGCAAACACGCTCGCCTATCACTATTTATGATCTGTAAAGTTGCCAGTTCTTGGTTCAACATTTGAAGCAACAAAAATTTAAAAGTACTCTATCAGCAAAGAATGACTGTTCAAACCAAATAAAGGCACTTGGTCAATTAGGGCTTGGATAATCATTTTAATACACCTTCCCAGCTGTTTGTTTTCCATTTATCTCTACCCTTCTCTAGCCCTATGAAGCCAGTGCTGTCAATCACAGAAGAATGGAAGGGTGCAGATAGAGGGAAAACAAGCAGGTTAGAAGGCACACCTAAAGGGTACTTTACATGCTGCGACATCGCTAGCGATCTCATTAGCGATGTGAAATTCTAGATCGCAAGTAGAGTTGAGCGCGGTTCGCGGTTCGAGGTTCTCCAGTTCGCGGCTCGAGTGATTTTGGGGGCTGTTCTAGATCGAACTAGAACTCGAGCTTTTTGTTCTAGATACGTTCGAGAACGGTTCTAGCAGCAAAAAGCAGGGCTTTTTACAGCTACAGTGTGCAGGAGCCATCGCTGGCAGCCTGCCAGAAGCTGGTAACCAAGATAAACATCGGGTATCCAACCAAAGCGCTTTGGTTAGTAACCCGATGTTTATCCTAGTTACGTGCAGGAAGCCCACACTTCCCCGCTCAGCTCGCTCTGCCCCCTCCTGCCCGCGGCATGTACACACGTACACACACACACACACACACTCTGCACACATGGCCCCGCTCGGCTTACCTGCGGTGATGAAGTCCCGCCATCCCGTCCTCAGCGCTGTCACTGTCCTCCATGACCGCCGCTTGTCACATCACCTTCTCTCGCTTCCGACCCGAGACTGACTAGCGGTGACGTCACGGGCTTGTGGCTGTGAAGGTCATTGAACTCAGTGACAGGTGCTGTCAGCAGTGCAGGAGATCAGCGCAGGTAATGTACCTCGCTGACAGCAGCACTTGTCATCCCCAGCAGTGACCTGGGCTGACCCATTGATGTTAGCTCAGGTCACTGCACTGCTCTCCCAGCCAATGGGGAACATTCTGCTCTTCATTGACTGGGACAGTGTGGATCGTCATGGCAACCCCTTGGATTACACCAGACCTGGATTTGTTTTTCTTTCTAATAAATTGGTTAAAGAGGGAATGTTTTGGGGAGTGTTTTTTCAAATAAAAATGTGGTTGTCGTCTATTTTTTTTTATTATTGACTGGGTTGGTGATGTCGGGTATCTGATAGACGCCTGACCTCACCAACCCCAGGGCTTGATGCCAGGTGACATTACACATCTGGTGTTAACCCCATATATTACCCCGTTTTCCACCGCACCAGGGCGCGGGATGAGCTGGGGCGAAGCACCAGGATTGCCACATCTAATGGATGCGCCACTTCTGGGGCGGCTGCGGCCTGCTATTTTTAGGCTGGGGAGAGTCCAATAACCATGGACCTCCCTAGTCTGAGATTATCAGACCCCAGCTGTCTGCTTTACCTTGGCTGGTGATCCAATTTTGGGGGGACCCCCTGTTTTTTTTTTTAATTATTTATTTAATTTAAAATAACAGCGTGGGGTGCCCTCAGTTTTGGATTACCAGCCAAGGTGAGGTTGCCAGCTGTGGTCTGCAGGCTGCAGCCGTCTGCTTTACCCTAGCTGGCTACAAAACTAGGGGGAATCCTACGTCATTTTTTTTTTTCATTTTTTTGGCTAAATACAAAGCTAAGCACCCCTTAGTGCCACATGAAAGGCACCAAAGGGTGCAAAATTACAAAATGCAGGAGAGTGGCAAATTATGTGTCTTTCTGCCATTATAATGACAGAAAATACTGATATGAAGTGCACAAGCACAAGAAAATCACCAGAGCGCTCTACGCTGTGAAAAGCAGTAGAAAATGGCACTGGAGTGAACATGTGACCGCCTCATGTAGGATGAAGCTATGGATCCTGGGTAAATTTATGCATTTACCCTCCTTCAGTTTTTTTGCAGTACACAAAAAAAATGGAAGGCACACGGATGACAAACAGATGACATACGGACCGTCTACGGAACGGAAACGGATGCCACACGGATGCACCCGTGAGAAAAACTGACTGTTTTTTGCAGACCGCAAAAATGGATCGGTCGTGTGAATGTAGCCTTATTCTGATCTGCCGTTTATAAACAGCAGGCAGAAATAAGTGAATAACGCCCCCCGGCGTCAGAAAATCTCCGGGGTTTCAGGGCTAGCTGAGACCCTGGAGATCATGATTCAGGACAGTTTTTCCGGTCCCCGCTCACGTGATCACAGGTATACACCGTACACCGATGATCACGTTACAGTAAATGACAGCGCCGGTAAAAAATTATTTATCTCCCATCTGGCATGAACAAACACTTCTTCACTTCTTCTCCACTTCTTCTCCACTTCTTCTCCACTTTTTCTCCATTTTTTTCTCCACTTTTTCTCCACTTTTTCTCCACTTTTTCTCCACTTTTTCTCCACTTTTTCTCCACTTCTTCTCCATTTTTTCTCCATTTTTTCTCCACTTTTTCTCCACTTTTTCTCCACTTTTTCTCCATTTTTTCTCCACTTTTTCTCCACTTTTTCTCCACTTTTTCTCCATTTTTTCTCCACTTTTTCTACATTTTTTTCTCCACTTTTTCTCCACTTTTTCTCCACTTTTTCTCCACTTTTTCTCCATTTTTTCTACACTTTTTCTACACTTTTTCTACACTTTTTCTCCACTTCTCCATTTTTTCTCCACTTTTTCTCCATTTTTTCTCCACTTTTTCTCCACTTTTTCTCCACTTTTTCTCCACTTCTTCTCCATTTTTTCTCCACTTTTTCTCCACTTTTTCTCCATTTTTTCTTCACTTTTTCTCCACTTTTTCTCCACTTTTTCTCCATTTTTTCTCCACTTTTTCTCCACTTTTTCTCCATTTTTTCTCCATTTTTTCTCCACTTTTTCTCCACTTTTTCTCCGTTTGTTTTCTATGGTCGGTCTACCCATTAGCTCTGCCATGCATAGTGTAGCTCTACACCTATTGCACATGTTACTTTATGATTGACATCTCTTTCGTACTAGAGCTGTCTAAGCCTACTCTGACCCCATATTTGTCATTACTATATTGTCCTTGTACTGTATTATGACATTTGTATCATGTGTATCATCCCAATTGTACCTCTACATTGTTCGAGTTTATGTTATTGTTCTCTCACTCTTATGTGATACTGATTATTGTCATTTTTCATGATTACATGCAAAAAAGTCCAATCTGACGAAGGCTCAGGCCGAAACGTCATTTGTAACTTGTTTTGGACAAAAACATATATGCTTATGAAAAATTTTTTTTTCTTAATACGGACCAATAAAGAGTGATTTTGCATTACTATCCGTTGTGACTTACTGACTTAGTCTGGGAGATTTAGAGTGCCGAGGTTACTCACTAATTTTATCTATTATTACCTCTGAGCACCTATATACCAGTGAGCAGAGCTTCCTCTACAGTAGTTCTCCTGATTAGGCATGCCCTTACCTCATGAGCAGGGCATTGCAGCTTTGGTAGCAACCATTACGACATGGACTCTGCTGCTGTGGACCCGGGGAGAGGGAGTGCAGATTCATTGCACCCACACTCCTCACATGAAGGGTCCGCACTCCTAGAAAATGGGGGATACGTTCCCTGAGTGTCTCCCCCCCATATTCTAGATGGTCCAGAGTCGTCGTGGGACCCCTTTATTTTTTTTCTTACAATAAATTGGTGAAAGAGGAAATGTTTTGGGGACTGTTTTTTCAAATAAATTTCTTTTGTCGATTTTTTTTTTTTGTTAGTACTGACAGTTTATGATGTTGGGTATCTAATAGACGCCATGACATCACAAACTGCTGGGCTTGATCTCAGGTGACTTTACAGTTAGTATCAACCCGATTTATTACCTCGTTTGCCATTGCACCAGGGCACGGGATGAGCTGGGGTGTAGCGCCAGGATTGGCGCATCTAGTGGATGCGCCACGTCTGGGGTGCCTGCGGCCTGCTATTTTTAGGCTGTGAAGGCCCAATAACTATGGCCCTTCCCACCCTGAGAATACCAGACCACAGCTGTCCGCTTTACCTTGGCTGGTGATCCAATTTGGGGGGGACCCTACTTTTATTGTGTAATTATTAATATTTATAAAATAATTATAAAAAAGAGCCTGAGGGGACCTCCACATTGGATCCCCAACCACGGTAAAGCTGCCAGCTGTGGTTTTCAGGCTACAGCCGTCTGCTTTACCCTAGCTGGCTATCAAAAATGGGGGGACCCAACGTCATTTTTTTTTTTAACTATTTTTTAAATAGAAAAAAATAATGGGCTTCCCTGTATTTTGATTGCCAACCAAGGTAACGGCAGGCAGATGGGGGTGGCAACCCATAGCTGTCTGCTTTATCTGCGCTGAGAATCAAAAATACCGCGGAGCGCTACGTCATTTTTTTAAAGATTTATTTTTACAGCACTGTGATGTCCAGCAATCAAAATACAGGGAAGCCCATTTTGTTTTTAGTTATTTAAATAAATAATTAAAAAAAATATATATGGGCTCCCGCTGCATTTTTTGTATTGCTAGCTAAGGGTAATCCAAGCAGCTACTGGCTGCTAACCCCCACTGCTTGGTGTTACCTTCACTGGCAATGGAAAATCCAGGGAAGCATTTTTTTTTTTTTTTTGCCAAAAAACTACAAAAAAAGGACGTGAGCTTCGCCATATTTTTGTATGCTAGCCAGGTATAGCAGGCAGGTGCTGGAAGAGTTGGATACAGCGCCAGAAGATGGCGCTTCTATGAAAATGCCATTTTCTGAGGCGGCTGCAAACTGCAATTCGCAGCAGTGGGGCCCAGAAAGCTCAGGCCAACCTGTGCTGCAGATTCCAATCCCCAGCTGCCTAGTTGTACCTGGCTGGACACAAAAATGGGGCGAAGCCTACGTCATTTGTTTTCTAATTATTTCATGAATTCATGAAATAATAAAAAAAGGGCTTACCTTTATTTTTGGTTCCCAGCCGGGTACAAATAGGCAACTGGGGGTTGGGGGCAGCCGTACCTGCCTGCTGTACCTGGCTAGCATACAAAAATATGGCGAAGCCCACATAATTTTTTCAGGGGGCAAAAAACTTCTGCATACAGTCCTGGATGGAGTATGCTGAGCCTTGTAGTTCTGCAGCTGCTGTCTGTCTGTATGGAGAAGAGCAGACAGCAGCTGCAGAACTACAAGACTCAGCATACTCCATCCAGGACTGTATGCAGAAGTTTTTTGCCCACCAAAAAAATGACGTGGGCTTCGCCATATTTTTGTATGCTAGCCAGGTACAGCAGGCAGCCACGGGCTGCCTCCAACCCCCAGTTGCCTATTTGTACCCGGCTGGGAACCAAAAATATAGGGAAGCCCGTTTTTTTTAATTATTTCACTTATTTCATGAAATAATTAAAAAACAAATGACCCATTTTTGTGTCCAGCCGGGTACAACTAGGCAGCTGGGGATTGGAATCCGCAGCACAGGTTTGCCTGAGGTTTCTGGGCGCCTCTGCTGCGAATTTCAGTCCGCAGCCGTCCCAGAAAATGGCGCTCTCATAGAAGCTCCATCATCTGGCGCTGTATCCAACTCTTCCAACAGCCCTGGAGCCGGGTGGCCTGTTGGGTAATCATGAGTTAATACTGGCTTTGTTTTACTAGCCAGTATTAAGCCAGAGATTCTTAATGTCAGGCACGTTTGACCCGGCCATTAAGAGTCTCCAATAAAGGGTTAAAAAAAAAGACACCACACAGAGAAAAAATACTTTAATAGAAATAAATACACAGACACATTAGAGACTCCATCTTTATTACCCCCTGTCAGCCCTCCACGATCCTGCTCTTCTGTCTTTCTCGTTCAACAAATGCAGCTCTGCTACATCACTGCTGCATGGGGGAAGACGCTGCTTCCCGTGCAGAAATCACTCTGTGAAGGCTGCACGGGAAGCAGCCTGCAGCCTTCACTCCGTGAGTGATCAGTGCTGCTAGTGGTAACAGCGGTAACGCTGACAGACGCGTTACCGTAGCAACGGTGCTCCCGGAGCCGCGGTTAGCGGTGACGTCACCGCTAACTGCGTTGCTATGGCAACGGTGATCTCCGTTAATGACCGGCTGTGTCAGCCGATCCCTAACGGAACGGGGAGTCGACCGTGTGCATGTCGCCGGTACACGGCGATACACAAATGTGCACCGTGTACAGGAGAGATGCACTCGCAGGTCCTACATGACGCGTCATAGTCATGTGACCAGTCTGTAGCCATTGAGATAATAGCCACGTGACTGGTCACATGGCTATTTTGACGTCACGATAGGTCCTGCATCTCTGCTGGCAGTGCCGGTCACCGGGAGGATTCAGCGATCATCGGATGGAATAGCGGCAGGAGACAGAGTGCAGGAGGGATCGCGGGGACCGGTAAGTGTTATGGCAATGTTTATTAACTGTATGTGTACATTTATAATGCATTTTTATGTGTTTGTGATTGCCTCCCATTATAGCCTATTGGTTCAAGTTCGGTTCGTTGAACGTTCGATGAACCGAACTCGAACAGGAGCTCCGTTCGGCGAACCGACCTCGAGCCGAACCGCGACCTGTTCGCTCATCTCTAATCGCAAGTGCGATCTTTTGAGATCGCACATGCGTAAAATGACCTATGTCTGACCTCGAAAGATCGCACTTGCTATCTAGAATTTCACATCACTAGCGATGTCATAGCATGTAAAGTACCCTTAAATGTTTGGACATGGCATGAGGCAGGAGCGACTGTACTTGGTTTGAAGTCACTCTGTGCTGATGGAGTCCCTTCAAGTCACAACACTAAAAAAACTTCACAGAATGGAGAAGTAAAGCAATGAGATCTGCCATTATCAGATGTATGCCAAGTTTTTGTTACATGAGAGAGAGAGAGAGATCAACGATGAGTCTATAAATCCATTACATACAACAGATGAGTATTGAAACTCTGGTAAAATAGAGATCCAACTAGCCAGTAACTAAATTAACAAATTGTTATAAGGATTCAGTAAGTATAATTGGCCACAGAGCATGTGCAATCCATAAACACATCACTAAAACGACTGAAGGTTTTTAAAATGCACAGATGATATAAATTGTGAAAAGCAGAAACATGAGAGTAGACTTGTGCCCACCATCCCATGTACACAGTTGGGAAGTTACTGTTGAGTAACATACTGTTTTTAAAGAACTGGTGGTCTCCTTCAGTGAACTGGTTAATATCTGGTCCAAGCCAGCCGAGGTCTAAAGCAGCATACGCCCTACAAATGTGTAGTTCCCCCACAACACAAACCCTCCAACCCAGCCAGAACCCCATCTTTTATGTAGTGTTCTGGAGCGTAAGCGAACTACACCTCGCCCATGACTACAGCCCCATACCATGCTACACATATTTCAACCAAGGAATCTTTTCCTTACTAATTCACTTACTAAGCTATTTACATGCACTATGATGTTGAATTAACCAAAACATCATATAAATCATTAAACAATCTAAGAAGATGTTCACACTTAGTATTTTGAGGAGCTTTCAGAGCAGAAACTGAATGGAAATTCTCCAAATCCTCCTCAAAACCTCCACTCACTTTTTGCGCCAAAAACTCAGCAATAAGAAACAGGGCCCGACTCATTATTGTATTTGTGCCTCTTTCTTATATAATTTTTGGTGCTGTTCACCTTTTTTGTTTGTACCATATTCCTCTCTCCATTCTAGTCAGTTTTATGTGTTCGCCTGTTTTTATACGTAATTCGCCAGATGTTTTTGCCTAATTCATCATTTGCAACTTTTCAAAAAATTGTAAAGTTTGGTGATAATGTACTTCATCCTCACCACCCCATACCTGAAGCCATTCTAAGTACACCAACAATTTTTGCGGAATTCTGTGTCATTTTAGGAAATGTGCTACTTTTTATGCTAAAATGGCTTTTTATGCCTTTACAGTTATGTCAGCTATGGCTCTCCAAGTACTTGCATGATGATATTTTGTCACATGACCCTGTAATCAATCAGTGGCAGCTTCCTTTTCACCTCATTCGAATGAAACTTGACAACTGGAATAAGTGGGCGCTGCTGCTCTCTGACTTCCTCCAGATGTCTGGATGAATTGAAGAGGGAGAGTGAAGCGGCCACTGATTGACTGCAGGGCTCATGTGACATAACAGTGTAAAGTGAGCACCAGGATATCCAACTCCGACGTCGCTGGAATGGTACAGGCATCAGAAGTGAGTATAGTGTGTTTTTATTCCATGTGTAGGACTATTGGCATTAAGAAGGTGTTATCTGAGTGGTGGACAACCCCTTTAATATGTTTACATATGTAGGTTGAGATTCCACAGCGATTTTAGAGACACTTGTTGTGTGACCAAAGTTTACTAGGTGTCACTACTACGTTGCACAACAACACAAGTGAAGAGGGTCACATTGTGACCCTGAGGGTACTGCGACCACGTGCAGCAAATTACGAATCCAATTGCATTGGATTTTGGAACATGCTTATGGCAGTCACAGTACTCTCGGGATTGCAATTCACTTGTATTCCACTGCTACTGTGTCTCAGCCAATATTGCCTGGGAGCATGCTCATACGTTCAATATTTGGTCAGCATTTTACCTCAGTATATGTAAGCCAAAACCAGGAGTTAAACAATCAGAGGAAAAATATAATAGAAATACGGGCCCCATTTCTGTATTTCTTACCCACTCCTGAGTTTGTTTTACAAATTCTGAGGTAAAAAAACTCACAAAATACTTAACATATGAAAGTGGTCTTAGTCCATCTGTGTACCTGTGTAAGACCACATGCACACAATGAGTATTTGGTGTTTTTTTCATCTTAGTATTTGTAAGACAAAACCAGGAGTGGAACGATCAGAGGAAAAGTATAATAGAAACACGAGCACCACTTCTGTATTTATTACCCACTCCTACTTTTGGCTTAGAAACACTGAGGTAAAAAAGTCACCAAATACTGAATGTATGAAAGTAGCCTTAGTCCATCTGTGTAACTGTGTAAGATCATGTGCATATGTGGCGCCCCTGACCTGGTCAGGCGCCACTGAGTACTGCACCCATGCTGGATGAGTGTAAACAGGAAATCCAGAAGGCTGGAATAGGGTATGTATGCACAGACACATGGTGACCAGGTCTCCCACACCTTTGAGGGAACCCCTGGGCAGACCCAGGAGGGGGCGTGCCTCCACATCCAATCAACTGGTGTGGTAGAGAGGCAGGAAGCTACGTTGCAGTGGCAGTCGGAAAAAGTAAGAGGAGGTAGCCAGTCTGATAGTGGAGACGCAGGAGAGCGGACACGCTAGTCAGACCCTGCACGTGTAGTGGCCGTTGGTGGGGGAGAACGGTTACCAGCAAGTTGGACAGAAAGACGCTGAGGAAGTCAGCTGGTCATGTACGGAGACTTCTGGTGGCTAGGCACACACGGGGAACAGGTCCCTAGAGTAGATGTCCATTTATTTGGTCTGCTAAACCTGCCGGTGGAGGGGAACTACAAGTCCCACACCAACTAACTAGAGTCCGAGCATCAGCAGCAACGAGGGGGCCCATAAGGAGGATCAAGCCTGGAGCCATCTTCCTTGGTCCACACTGCCAGCAAATGGACCAAAAAGGGGAGAAAAGGCAGTTGCGACTTCCCTGGATGAATCCCACGGTACTTCAAGTCATTGGTTATCCGAAACGAGAAGTGCTAGGAAGACGAGTTAACGGTTACCCTTAGACCAGCCTGAAGGATGCCTGGTTCCACCTGGTTTATCTCAGCATCGCCCGGGTTACCTCACAAAAGCATCTGAAAGTGAGTAAACACGTTGAAAGACACTTTGGACTGAGACTGAGTTATTCTGGAACCTGTTGTTCCAAACACACATCCGAGCCCCTGGGACCAGCCTCACTCTCGGGAGGCCACACCATCCGACTGCAGATTCCATCAGCCCCAGACGCTCATTAAAACTGCAGTGGCGGTCACCCATAACCCTGACCGCAAACCGAGAGTGGCGTCACGACTCAGATCTACATAACCTGATATACCTGTTGCCAGAAGGATCCCCAAAGAGAAGTCCCTGCGGCGTCCCTGGAGGTGGAGCGGCGTCCCTGAGGTGACCGCCGCAGTGGTGGGCGTCTCACATACATTGAGTATTTGGTGAGTTTTTTATCTCAGTATTTGGAACCCAAAACCCGGAGTGGGTGAAAGATGCAGAAGTGGTGCTCGTGTTTCTATTACACTTTTCCTTTGATTGTTCAACTTCTGGTTTTGGCTTACAAATACTGAGGTAGAAGAACTAACCAAATACTTAACATGTGTACATAGCCTTAATCCTTGTCTGGACCATGAAAAAAAAATCCCTAGTTGTATCTGCATGGGGTCACATTGACCCCATGGTACCAGATAACGGTTAAGGTTGAAATGTAGGCTCATCCAGTAAGGGGAATGGTTAATTGGCGGTGTGCAGACTTCAGTCATCAGCCTATTTCACTAGATGGCATGTATGTTTGCAGAATAAGTGGATCGTGTTAATTACTGGAATTGGCAGGAAGATACATGCTGTTCTTGTACAATTTACATAACAATCAACAATACGTTTTACAGATATTCCTCTCCTCCAGAGACAAAGGTGAAAATGGGAAAGTTTTGATTGTTGCCACCTTTTTGAATGAGCGATCCATGTGTAACTTGTAACAGAAGAGGTCTGAGAAAGATAACCTTCAGAGAAAAGCTGGTGATGGCAGTATTTCTAGAATGCACCAACACAAGCCTTTAGGCCCACACAGCTGAATACAGTGTCTAATCCTCGGAGAATTTCACATGGAAGCTCCGGTGACTAAGTGGATCCGCCTGCATTCTTGTTAGCGGTAGATGGACAGCTTCTCTTACATGCTGCTATTAACAGTAATGTAATTATTGCTTTATCCTATTATATCCACTTCACATAATGCCTTGTAACAGGTTTAACTAGATGAATTGCAACACCCGCTTAAGTGATCAGGGCTAGAAGAAGAAATGCTGTAACTTTCAGGCTCAAATTGCACTAAGGTCGAGATGTGCATTAACAATAAGTGAATTGCCTAATAACATACACTTTGTACTTCCTGGATCACTTCTGTAAGAAAAGTAAAACGTATAACTTCTTCCATTTCGCTCTTAACATTTCCATTATTCATGGTGCTAAATAACATATGTGCCATTAGAAATCCTACATATTGTGACCAAAATGCATCTCAGATTACTGTAATGGTATGAACATTTTAGGTTTTTGGAACGATTCTGTCATCACCTTTCACAATACAAACTCTATACACTATTTAAAAATAAAGACCTGATGAAGCTGGTGTACTTATATTGAAGAATAGCTTAAACTTCTAAAAGTCTTCCTGTTTTAAAAAGGAAATATCTTGCTGGACTTATAAAAAAAAGCTAATTTTAATATCAGAAGGAACTAAAAGATTATACAGCCAGTTTGAATTGGACTTTCAGGGTAAGTACACCAATCTCATCATAAATGTTAGCTGGTGATGGTCAAAGTTTGTCTTGTGAAATTTGGTGACGGATCAGCTCCTTCGCCCCCAGGCGATTTTCTGTTTTTGTTTTTTCCTCCCTTTCCTTGTTTTTTTCCCTGAGCTTGTTTTTCCCAGGACAAGTTGTACTTTTGAATGACACCATTCATTCTGCCCCATATTGTACTGGAAAATGGGAAAAACATTCCAAGTGCAATGAAATGGCAATAAAGGTGCAATTGCACAATTTTTTTTTTTTCGGGTGGGGTTGTTTGCCATCTTTACTAGTTTACTAGTTATTAAAATCTGACCTTGCCATATGATTACCCAGGTCAGTACGAGTTTGTAAATACCAAACATGTATAGTTGTCCTTTTATCTAAGTGGTGAAAAAAAAATTAGACGTTTGTAAAAAAAAAAAGAATTGCGCTTTTGAACCATAGCGTTCTCATTTTTAAGGATCTGATGCTCAATGATGGCTTTGTTTTTGCCTCTTGAGCTGGTGTTTTAAATTAAACCATTTTTGTATAAATGTGGTGTTTTTATCACCTGTTATTACATTTTAATGCAATTTTGTACCGACCGTGATTTTGGTGTTTGGAATTTCTTTCTTGCTACTATGTGTATTGGTCAGATTAATTGATATTCTATTTTCATAGATCGGGCATTTCTGAATGCAACGATGCCAAATGTGTATTTTTTATTTTATATTTTATTTTCAATGGGGTAAAAGGGGAGTGAGTTGAACTTTTAGTTTTTTTCATATTTTTTAAAACCATTTTTTGTTCATTTTATTAGTCCCCCTAGGGGACTATATCACTTTATCAGGATTGCTTCTCCTGATCAGAGCAATGCTTCAGCATCACTCTAGTCAGGAGAAATGCTGTGTTAGGGCCCCTTCACACATCAGTGATTTCGATACGTATTACATCTGTTTTTATACGCACCAGAAACACTGACATACGCAGACCCATTAAAATCAATGGGTCTGCGCACACATCGGTGTTTTCACAAGGACCGTGTGTCAGTATGGTCTGCACGGAAGCAATTCAGTTTTTCTCCGGCAGTACTGATGTCACATGGACCACACACTGATGTGATCTGTGGGACATCAGTGTGACACGTACCGGAGAAAACATGTGTCTTTGAAATAAAATGATTTTCTATACTCACCTGTCTCCTGCCTTGCTGTCTTTGTTGCTGCTGTCACTTGCTTCCAGGCGCGCTCATTATGCTCATGAATATTCACTGCACTGTGAACCCAGAAGCAGCAGCACCAGAGACAGCAGCACCAGGGACAGGTGAGTAAAAAGTACCTGATCTTTGTATATTATCATGGATAGCACACAGTGAATACTAGTGTGCCAAAATCACGGCACACGCCTGGCCATGAGCACAAGGCTGTGCAAAACACGAACGTTTTTCACGGATGTGTGAAGGGGGCCTTACTGTGAGTCCCAGGGCTCTGTTAGCATTTATAGGAAACACATCATGGCAGAGACAAGGGTCATTATCTGACTCCATGGTGCCACACCAGCCCATTGCCACGGGGCCGCCGATGGCAGAGGGAATTGCGAGAGCACATTAGAGTTTGCCAGCGCGATCTAAGTGGTTAAAAGGCAATCCCCACACGCCTGTTCGCCTTACATATCTACTGATCAGATCAGCAGACATGTGCGGGGATGACCGTGAGCTCGCCTGACAGCCCACAGAAATGAGACAGACATGGCCAAGGACATACCATAACTTCCTTGATCATGAAGGGGTTATATAGCAGAAAAAGCTGTTCTTTCGGTTGTCAGCCAACATTCCTAGGAATTTAAACAACATCTGTATTAAAATTTATGATTAATATAACTATAAAATGTCCTGTAATATACTTAGAAGTATAGTTTATGAACAATACTAAAATGGGCTTGTTGGGTTCTCTTTCTTTTCAGCAGCCCCACACAAATGTCACTTTATGTCGTCCATCTTCTTGTCTATAATTTCATGCATATTCAGATATCAGCTATATATTGTTTAAATGGGCAGAGATATTCAATGAATATTCAGACTGACTTAAGATGTTCTTAATGCCCTGTTGAGCACAGTTTCATGCATCGACTGTTTCTGAGCTCATTTAACGTATTGCAATTGCACAATGATGGCTTCTCTTTCAAATTTCGTTGGAAATTCAGAGACCATCATCTGGCTGACAGCAAACTGAAGCATTTTCCTTTGAAACAAAAGCCACTGACACAGCCTCTGATAAGAGATGATACATATCGCCATGTAGTTGCCAGTCTTTTCTGATATTCCATTTTTGGTGTCTTTGATCTCCAATGCCTGTTTGATATCCCCGGTGTCCATTACAGACCATGCTGAACAATGTTTACTTACCTGGCATCTAAAGTAATTTTAAGCTGAAAAGACAGAAAGAAGATACCTTTTATGCTACATAATATAAATATTGTGTTAGTTAATTTGGTATTAACCAACTTAAAGAATTACTAAACTTTTATAATTTTTTTTATAATTTTGTCCAGTTTGGAAGAAACTGCAAAAATCACTTTAGTAAAAGATTTGTCTTCAAACTTTAAAAATAAATGCCCCCAAACCCTGCTTTTCCCCAGTTTAATATTCTGACTTGAGCAGTATGTATATTAGAAAGGAGTACAAATGATGGCAGTGAAAAGGTCAGCACCATGTTTTACTAACTCTGGAGATAAGCCTGATGAGGGAGATTGTTCTGATAAGCGCAACACTCAGAGAAGGAACAGGCTCTAACTCTTTCACTGTAATCATCTGTACTTCAAATGAGTGCGTTCTGATGTAAATGCAGACCCATAATAGATTAGGGAATATCAGGGACTGGGAGTCGCTTAATGCAATTTTGTCTATAGGAATGATGACAAATTTCCTACAGTCATTTGTAAAGTTTGGTAACTTTCTATGTCTGATAAGATTAGAAAAAGTGACTCTTCAATCAGGAACTTCTAGATGTTATGTTAGATTCTCATTAAATTAGTAAAAGTTGTATACCTGGTTCTCCCCTGGCCATAACAAAACAACAAGGAAAGGAGTGTCAGGCTGCTCATGAATCTTTTAGTCTAAAGCCCACTTTACACGCTTCAATATATCTCACAATCCGTCGTTGGGGTCAAGTTGTAAGTGACGCACATCCGGCATCGTTTGTGAGGTATCTGCGTGTGATAGCTACGTGCGATCAGGATTGAACGCAAAACCGTTGATCGCAAACACATTGTATCTTTGTCTAGAATTGAGCGTTTTGTTGCACGAACCTAGTCAATTGTAACGTGTGACATCCCTCATACGATTTTGATGTCTGAGGCTATGTGCGCAGGTGTGCGCTCTGCACCGCAGCTTAAAAAAGGTCCGCTTCAGAGCGCAGCTGAAAAGCTGCGTTCTGAAGCGCCTCACAATGTCTGTCATTCACTAATCTCTGTCAGTCGGTCACTATCTCTGTCCCTCACTCTCTGTCAATGTCAGTCTATCCCCCTCTCTCATATACTCACCGATCCCCGATCCCCGGCGCTGCACGGCGTTCACACTGCTCCGGCGGCTTTTACTGTTTTGAAAAAGCCGGCCGCCCATTAAACAATCTCGTATTCCCTGCTTTCCCCACCCACCGGCGCCTATGATTGGTTACAGTGAGACACGCCCCCACGCTGAGTGACAGGTGTCACACTGCACCCAATCACAGCAGCCGGTGGGCGTGTCTATACTGTGTAGTGAAATAAATAATTAAATAATTAAAAAAAACGGCGTGCGGTCCCCCCAATTTTAAAACCAGCCAGATAAAGCCATACGGCTGAAGGCTGGTATTCTCAGGATGGGCAGCTCCACGTTATGGGGAGCCCCCCAGCCTAACAATATCAGCCAGCAGCCGCCCAGAATTGCCGCATACATTAGATGCGACAGTTCTGGGACTGTACCCGGCTCTTCCCGATTTGAATTATAACCAAACACAATTATACTAGGAGTGTTAGTGTAGAGTCTCCCTCCCTTTTAGCTACTTACCAGCGGAGGACAGCTTAGGGACAGCCGACGAGGAGCGGGGGGTACCCAATGACAGCTTAGGGACAGCCGACGAGGAGCGGGGGGTACCCAATACTTTAAGGTGCACCTCCGCTGGTAGGTAGCTAAAAGGGAGGGAGAGACCATCCCCTATATATCCCTAAGGACAATAGGCTACTCACACGTCCAACTACAAGATCTTGAGCTATGCTACCCAGGGCTTATCTATTATTGTTGAGATAACTAGTGCCCCTTTCCTCACATGCTGGTTTGTACCCCCCTTCCCCTTTGTGTCTTCCCATTCACTTCACTTGACCAGTTAACTACTTTTTGATAATATAAGAGTTATTATGCTCTGTATGTCTGAGCATTTTTAATATTTTACTTAATAAATACTGATTTTAGGAGTTATTTCTCTGTTTTGGTTTTGCTCTTCCCGATTTGCCCTGGTGCGTTGGCAAATCGGGGTAATAAGGAGTTAATGGCAGCCCATAGCTGCCAATAAGTCCTAGATTAATCATGTCAGGCGTCTCCCCGAGATACCTTCCATGATTAATCTGTAAATTACAGTAAATAAACACACACACCCGAAAAAAATCATTTATTAGAAATGAAAAACACAAACATATACCCTGGTTAACCACTTTAATCAGCCCCAAAAAGCCCTCCATGTCCGGCGTAATCCAGGATGCTCCAGCGTCGCTTCCAGCGCTGCTGCATGGAGGTGACCGGAGCTGCAGCAGACACAGCCGCTCCGGTCACCTCCACGCAGCTAATGAAGACAGCCGTGTGATCAGCTGAGCTGTCAGTGAGGTTACCCGCTGTCACTGGATCCAGCGGTGGCCGCGGGTAACCTAAGTGACAGCTCAGCTGATCGCGCTACTCACCTCAGTTGCTGTGTGGAGGTGAGAGGAGCGGCGGTGAGTAGCGCGATCAGCTGAGCTGTCACTGAGGTTACCCGCGGCCACCGCTGGATCCAGTGACAGCGGGTAACCTCAGTGACAGCTCAGCCGATCGCGCGGCTGTCTTCAGTTGCTGTGTGGAGGTGACCGGAGCGGCGGTGTATTCTGCAGCTCCAGTCACCTCCATGCAGCAGCGCTGGAAGTGACGTAGGAGCATCCTGGATTACGCCGGACATGGAGGGCTTTTTTGGGCTGATTAAAGTGGTGAACCAGGCTATATGTTTGTGTTTTTTATTTCTAATAAAGGATTTTTTTGGGTGTGTGTGTTTATTTACTGTAACTCACAGATTAATCATGGAAGGTGTCTCATAGACGCCTGACATGATTAATCTAGGACCTATTGGCAGCTATGGGCTGCCAATAACTCCTTATTACCCCGATTTGCCAACGCACCAGGGCAAATCGTGAAGAGCCGGGTACAGTCCCAGAACTGTCGCATATAATGTATGCGGCAATTCTGGGCGGCTGTTGGCTGATATTGTTAGGCTGGGGGGCTCCCCATAACGTGGAGCTCCCCATCCTGAGAATACCAGCCTTCAGCCGTATGGCTTTATCTGGCTGGTTTTAAAATTGGGGGGACCGCATGCCGTTTTTTTTATTTAATTATTTATTTCACCACACAGTATAGACACGCCCACCGGCTGCTGTGATTGGGTGCAGTGTGACACCTGTCACTCAGCGTGGGGGCGTGTCTCACTGTAACCAATCATAGGAGCCGGTGGGCGGGGAAAGCAGGGAATACGAGATTGTTTATTGGGCGGCCGGCTTTTTCAAAACAGTAAAAGCCGCCGGAGCAGTGTGAACGCCGTGCAGTCTAGGGGATCGGGGATTGGTGAGTATGAGAGAGGGCTGCTAACTTCAGTCACTCAGGAGTTTAGCGGTCACCGGTGAGCCCTTCACAGGTGACCGCTAATCAGGGCGCGACACAGACAGAGCCGCAGCATGACAATGAAGTCGGGTGAAGTTAACCCGAGTTCATTCTGATCGTGCGGCTCTGTCTGTGTCTGCTGTCATCTGCCATTCAGCTCTGCTACATGGCTGTCTGTGTCTGCTGTTAGCGGCCATGTAGCAGAGCTGAATGGCAGATGACATAGTAAAAACGCATCCCTACACATTACACACGCTTGGCAAGTCAATAAATAAAAAAAAAAAAAAAAAAGGTGCCCAATGCATACGTCACAGAACACATGATCTAAAGGATCGCACACAAAATTGATCAATTTAACATAGACTACTAACGCACGTGTGACAGCAAATGAACGACCTATGTGTGATCTCATAAGATCCCGTATGCAACCTGGGCGTGTCACATCGCAAATGCGATTGTACAACTAATTGCAACATGTAAAGCAGGCTTAAGACACTTAGGATTCTAAAATATAGTAGAAAATTGTGCTATGTTCAGCTTTCATTGCCAGAGTCAAGATTTAAATGAAAAAGCAATGTGCATATGTGATCTGCTGTTTACAGAATAGCCATGATCCTGAGGCCAAGAGAGAAAAAAGGGCACAGTCACAAAGTCACAATGGAGGGATCTGTGGCGCCCCTGAGGCTTCAGTCACCACAGAAGTTCTGCACCTCATCCAGATGTGTGGTATTCTATCTCGGGTAAGGGGGAGGTCAACACCAGTTCACACAAAAGCACAACACCCAGGCTCAAAAACACCTCATCAGACATGACAGAGGGCATGATTATACCCAAAGCCAGGCTGGAGGGTGGAGTCTTAGGAGTGGGAACACAGTAGGAAGTGTGGAGTTAGTCTGTTCGAGAAGGAGGAGCAGTGGAGGAGCTAGTCCCGCGGCCTGGAGCCGGTATCGCTCAGCCTGGGCACCAACAGAAAGGGTCCAAGAGACCACGGGAGCAAACTTTTCATGACCTTGTTCCACACAAAATCTACAGGTGGAAGGAATAGGTCGCACAATGGGGATTGGTCCCTAGGCTGGAGGAGTATAACCTTTGGGCTCCGCTAGCAAAACCAACGGCTGGGCTAACTTCAAGCACTGCAGCCAGACACCGCACACGAATTCACTGGAAGGTGACCCAAAAGGACCAAGGGATAGAGCTTCACACCACCCCGTAGGGTTCACAGGCACTGATACAGGGTGCAGTGAGCGAGGGTGCAAGGTACGAGGGCGAAGCAAGCGCAGAGATGACCAGGAAAGAGTACACTTTAGAGAGGTGCACCGGACTCGACCTCTGAACTACTTGGGATCGGCTGGAGCCCAGAACTGCCACCTGGTAACGAGTCACCCCACGGCCCTGGTGCGGGCGTGTCAGATCCACATCTAATGGCTTTCAGTTATCCAGTGGTTAAAGGGAATCCGTCAGGAGGTTTTTGCTACATCATCTGAGAACATCATGATGTAGGCAGAGAGGCCCTGAATCCAACAATGTATCATTTAGATTACTGGGTGCAGCTGTTTTGACTCAATCAAAATTATTAGTTTTAGACATGCAGTGGAGCTGAGAGGTCTGTCCCCGCCCACACGAGGCTCTCAATAGAGATTGTTCTTTGACAGTGAGGTGTCAATTATAGCTGGGTGTGTGCTGGACTGCGCTGCATGTGACATTGTAGTCCAGCAATGATAATCCTAGGTGATAAAGCTTTTAGCTTAAGTAAACAACAGTTCACAGCCTGATAAGAGAGGCATGGTTGATTTTTGTTTTTTAATACCTACAGCATATGTTATCCTCAGAATACATAGCAAAAAAACAGATTTCCTTTAACATCTTGTGCTTTTATGCGATTCCCTTCTTCATTACAAAAAGACAAAACAAATGCTTAGTAAAGATGTTTTATATCAATGCAGAAGATGACAGGAAAACTTATAGTATGCAACCTAATGGTACAAGTAAGAATTAATAAAAGGGTTAAGATTTATTAGTGAAAATGTTCATTATCTATAAAATGTCAAATTATGGGGCTAGTCCTTAAGCTAAATGTCTACAGAGAAAATTAGGCAAAAAAAAAAACTGACAAAAACACAGTTCTGACAGCTGTGTTCTTTAGAGGCACAGGAACTGTATATGCCCTGTATGGTCTTTATTCCATGAATAATGCCTTATGGAGAAAAACACAGTTGAGTCAATGTCTAGTTTTCCAATTTATTCTTTAAATTAAATGGAAAATATTAAAGGGTTTAAAATTTTGACCTCTCCACGACACATGATGTACTGGGTACGTCATAGATCGTGCAAGGTTAATCCCCACAGGCTGCCATGGGCAATCCGCAATGATCTGCACACATATCAGCTGATTTCAACAGCTGAGATGTGTGCCTGCCAGGCGCAAGTGGAATCGTATTCCAGCCACGCCTATTAACCCCTTACATCTCGCTGCCAAAATCTGACAGCAAGATGTATCAGTGCGCTGGCATTAGTATAACTTACCCACCCCCATCGGAAGTCACGTGACGTGATCATGTGACGTCCGGTAGTTGCCATTGTAGCACAGTGTCATGTGATGACTCCTGTAGCTATCATGAGTCACTTTCTCTCACTGGCGGCAGAGGGCAGTGTGTGAGAGTAAAGCCACTTTTTTCCAGATCTCAGCTGTGTAGCTGTGATCTGGAGAAATAGAAGAGCGATCAGACTGCTGACTGTTAAAGTCCCCTAGGGACCTAGTAAAATTAAAAAAAAAGTTGTTTTTTTTTTAAAAAAATGTAAAAAAAAACCTAAAAAACCTAAAAGTTCAAATCACCCCCCATTCTAAACATTGAAAATTAAAGGGTTAAAAAAAATTAAAATATACATATATTTGGTATCGCTGCGTTCAGAAATACCCGATCTATCAAATTATAAAATCAATTACTCTGATTGGTAAACGGCATAGTGGCAAAAAAAATCCAAACGACAAAATTACGTTTTTTGGTCGCCGCAAATTTTATGCAAAATGCAATAACATTCGATCAAAATGTAGCATCTGCACAAAAATGATATTAAAAACGTCAGCTCGAGACGCAAAAAATAAGCAATGACTGAGCCAGAGCTCCCAAAAAATGAGAATACTACGGGTTACGGAATAGGGTGCTAAAGTGCGCCACCTTTTTTGGACAAACTTGTGATGTTTTTTTAACCTCTTAGATAAAAGTAAACCTATACATGTTTAGTGTCTACGAACTCGTACCGACCTGAGACATCTCAGTAACAGATCAGTTTTATCATATAGTGAACATGGTGAATAAAATATCCCAAAAACTATTGTGTGATAACACTTTTTTTGTAGTTTTCTGCACTTTAAATTTTTTTGCTTTTTTCCAGTACACTATATGGTAAAACTCATGGTTTCATTTAAAAGTACAACTCATCGTGCAAAAAACAAGCCCTCATGTGGCAAGATTTATGGAGAAATAAAAAAGTTACACCTCTCGGAAGAAGGGGAGCAAAAAATACAAAATGAAAAATGGAAAATTGTCCGGGGATGAAGGGGTTAAGAAAAAATGAATGTGTATTGGTGGGTACCTTGAGTTAAAAACAAAGTTACATCAAGTGTATGTGCACACAGCATTTCTTCCTTCAGGAAAAACCAGAGTGTTCACAGTAAAACAAAATTGTGTAAAATATGCCCTAAAGATATTGGTGATTACTTGCTGATTATTGGTGGTCTAATCTCTAGGACCCGCACCATTCAGCAGAATGGAGAACTTTTATGCCCTTTAGAATAGAGCAACAGTGTGTATACTTTATGGTCCTGTGTGCACGCTGCGGTTTTTGCCGTGGATTTGCTGCGGTTTTGCTGCATGAATTGCTGCAGAAAATGTTCATAACCTTTCTGCAGTTATTCCATAGCAAAAACTATGGTAAAAGCAAATGGTGTGCGCACACTGCGTCTTTTTCCCCTACAGGTTTTGCTGGAGAATTTTTGCAGCAAAAGAATGTGCATGTCACTTCTTTTCCCCAGGTACCTGTGGTTTTTGCCTTAGATAATGGTAAAAAACCGCAGGGAACAGCCTGCGAAAAATTTGCGGCATAACCGCAGCAAAATCACGGCAAACCGCAGTAAAACCACATGCGGTTTTTGGGTGGGGTTTGCTGCGGTTTTTTACCGCAGGTGTAATCTTTCAGAGGGTGCGGAATTTTCTAAAGAAAATTCCATTTTCTAGTGTGCACAGGGGCTAATGCTGCTCCATTCATTCCCTCTACAGCTGCTGAGTAGTGATGGGCGAGCAGTAAAATGCTTGAATGCTCTTTACTCTTTACTTTACTTACATTCAAGCTGGTCAGACGCTCGGACAAGCATGATGCGAGTAATGAGCATTATGGAAAGTCAATGATTGGCCTACTCAGGTCTCCGCCCACATACAGCCACCCATAAACAGAACATTTCCAGTGGGATTTTTTTGGTCACACTATGTCCAAAAACATTGTTTTATCCCCTGGGTGAGCCCTTCAGAGACTGCGAATGGCTTTCCTTGTGGTGCCTGCACACATCATGCAGAGAAGCAAGACTGTAGTTTGTCGTCATTATTTCATTGACAAAAAATCCAAGCACTCACGATACTCGGTTGAGCTTTGAGAGTAAAGGCCCCTTTACACACTGAGACTTTCTAGCGATACCACCAGCGATCTCGACCTGGCCGGGATCACTGGAAAGTCTCTAACAGTCTTTCGTGAGCTGTCAAACAGGCAGATCTGGCCAACGACGCAGCAGCGATATGGACCTGCAGAACGACCTCTCTGGAAAGGGAACGTTACAGCACACCTACGGGCTGGGTTGCTAACGATGTCGTTGTAACGGTGTCAAACACCGATACATGCTGCGCAGCAGGAAACAAAGGACCAAATAATGGTCCTGAACGACTTGTAGCGATCAGCGACCTCACAGCGGGGGCCAAGTCGCTGATGCGTGTAACACACTGCAATGTCGCTGGGGAGGTCGCTATTACGTCACAAAACCGGTGACGTTACAGCGATATCGCTAGTGATGTTGCAGTGTGTAAAGGGGCCTTTTAACCGATCACCCAGATGTTTACATAACTACTTCTGAGCTCTGTACTTGGTTTTTTCTGACCTCCCCATATAGAATGAAACTTGCGGTGGTCGACCTTCTGACCTGATTTGCCATTCTGCAAAAATGTAAAAGTTTCCCTCCTGGGTTAAAAATTTTAATTAGTGCAGGTACTACCAGCGGGGCATCCACCAGTCGGCAAGTTGTCACCTATCCTACATATTGCTGATAACTTGTTTTAACTGGAAAATCCCTTTAAGTTTCAGACTTCAATCTCCATTGATTCAATTTTTTACGGACTTTTTGTTTTCAGTTTGCAAGTAAATGAGAAAAAAAAATAGTGGAAAGGTGTTGATATCCTGATGTATTAAAAGGAAGTTATAAACAAAACGATCTCAATAATCCTTAAAAACTGTTATGGTCCCATACCGTGTCTTGCAAATATACTGAAGTCTGGCCTTGTAGGAAAAAGTAGTGTTAAAGAGAGATGGCAACAGATGTTGGCTCCGTTACAGGTGCCACAAGGTGGTGTATAATTGCTGCAATTAGCACCCATATATCACTGCTCAGCTGTGATCATATAATGTGCACTTGGTTGGTTCAGCGAAGCATGCAAGATGTCACCCACACAATGAGCAGCTCCAATTAAGTAGTCCCCAAATATATAAGCCACTACCTGCTGTTCATGGAAAAACCCAGATGTTTCTTATCAAGTGTATCGCTCACCTCATTAATATGAAACATCCTGTATGCAGTTTATCCATATATTGTATCTATATTCTGCATGTGCTTGGAATACTTCTTTTTCCAATCCTCATGAAGGACTCAAAGAATATTCAATACTTGTATATATGAGGACTGCTGTTATGTCTTTTAAGGTAAAAAGGCAAGACATTTACTAGAACTGCCAACCGTCATAATGACATTTGTCAGCTATTTGGCATTTTCTTACTGAGATTTCATATTTTATTGTAATATGCAATTTTAGAAAATAGGATATAATCTCTACGTAATAATTTCATTTTACATGAATTTGCTTTGCCTGGTAAATATTAATAAGCTTATCTAATAAAACAGTTTCATAAACCACTTCTAATAATAACAAATAAATGTCACTACAACAATAAAATCGCCAATTGACAAAGAAAACAGCCTAGTAAATCTCTGCCTTTGCAAGCCATTACAATTTTTATAATTACACTACATTTTTTTTCATTCTCTTTATTTATTTTTATTTTTTGTATTTTACTAACTTATATACTTATATAGTGCTATTAATTCCACATTGTTTTACATACGAGATCATCACTGTGGGGCTCACAATCTGAAGTCCCTATCAGTATGTCTTCAAAGTGTGGGAGGAAACCAGATAAATCGGAAGAAACCAATGCAAACATGTGGAGGACATACAAATGTCTTGCAGCTGTTGTCCTCATATATCCAGTATATACCCTATCTATCTATGTATGTATCTATGTATCTATCTATCTACTATGTATATATAAATATATATATATATATATATATACACACGGCAGGTGAGATAGGTATTGAACACGTCATCAATTTTCTATGTGAAAGTATTTCTAAAGGTGCTATTGATATTGACAATCCAAACAGGCAAAGAGATCAAACCATAGATGTCCATAAATTTTGTGACGTGTAATAAGAAGTGATACTAGGATAAAGGGCGGCCCTTTATAAAGGGCAGCCCTCAAGTCACTTATTAAGTTCCTGGGATACAGAGTTATGAGCCTCTACATAGCAAACCCAGTTGATCCCTTAGGTTTTCTATTGGATTCAGGTTTGCAGAAAGTGTGGGCCACTCTGTATGAGGTATCCTAGTCTCAAGCAGCCATTCCTTAATGATGCGACCTTGATGAGCTGAACCATTGTTGTCTATGAATATGAAATTAGACCTGTGTTTTTAATGCACAGGTACAATGACTAGATCAATGATGTTATTCAAGTAGTAGGGGCTTGTCACTGTGTCACACCATTCACAAAGTGAAGAGCAGTTTTATATTGACTAGAAACACCTGCCCATACTGTAACACCACTACTAATAAAGGTTTATCTGGTGACAACAGTGGCTAATGCACATGCGCTCTCCTTGACGTCTCCAACATCATTGGCAGCCATCATTTTGGCTCAGCGTAAGTTGACTTTCATCACTGAACAGCACTGAGACCCACTGGTCACTCATCTAATGTATATGCTCCCTAGAACATTCAGGACGATAATGCTTTTGCCTGGTGGTATGGTCTGGTACTCTTGAAGGTCATCTAGCATGCAAACAATGGTATCAAATGGTCTGACGAGACACTTGGATGTCTCTCCCCTCTCTTAAATGCGCCTGTATTGTGTGGCATTATTCATCCAGTTCTGAAGGGCATTGATCACAATGAAACAGTCATCAGAGTGGGATGTGGCCAAAAGACATCGACTTCTATGCCATTCTGTGACTCTTCCAGTCTCCCTATCTTGCTGTTGCAACCTGCTGCTGACACTCTGTGACACTCTAACCTCAGTGGTCAATTCCGTCTGAGAACATCCCGCTTGAAGCCTCGCAATGATGAGGTACTGTTGATAAATTGTTAGATGTCGTCTTGGTCTTATGATGGCAAAATTTGAACAGCATGATGAGGAGGACTGTTTAAATATCAATTCTAATTGAAACCCGAAATGTATTGGGCGATTCTTGGACCAAACACCTGTTGTGAATTGTGCCATTAATCTCCTTGTTAGAGAACAGAAAGTTGTGCAAAAAGTACTGAAACATTGAACAGTTGCACTTGTGCATTCAAAAGATTAGAGAAGGTCACATTAAGTTAACCCGAAAAGGTTAGAGTGCAATTTAGGATCATCCTGAAATTTTACCCGAAATCCAAATATATTTTACACAGAGGACCCAATTTATCAAAGAATTCTTGACACCTCAAACTCCAATGAATCATCAAGCAACACGGAGGGTGGAGGTGCGGGAAGGGGAGTTACTGAACCCACAAATTTGTTTAATAGAGACTTATTGAACACATATTGGATTTTATATACCGCTGGTAAATCCAGATGTAATGCCAACGATTTTATGATAGCGGTAATTTTGAACGGACCGGTGAACCGAGGTCCTGACAAGTGAAGATACCTTAAGCTTAATGGTTTTAGTTGATAACCGTACCAAATCACCCACACACAGGTCCAGACCAGGCACACGTCCACAGTCATTTTGGCAACTCAAGGCTTTGCTATAATGTTGCAACTTTTGCGCTCTCCCATTTTATGCCAGTTCCAACAAAGTGGGTTAAGCTGGGGCGGGATTGGCACCCGACAACATCCACTCATCGGCAAGTGGTGGTGTTCCTTACTCCACAAATCTTACTCTCGATAGAGGCGCGTGCCACTTTTCATATGCTGCTGATTTATTAAGAGGCATGCACCTCTTAATGAATCAGAAGCACCTGACTAATGTATGCCTCCTCATCAAGACTGGTATAAAAACCTCGGTCTTAATGAATTGGAGCCAAATACTATTTATACATCTATATATATAGCTATATGTACACATCTCTATGCATTTCTATGCACAACAAAAGTTTTAGATTACATTGCCAAAGAACAATTGGCATAAATTGCTTACATCCTCCCTTCTTGTTATGTACGCTGCATCCTGGCATATTCTTCATCTACTGTATCATGTATTGGACATAGTTTCACAAAGATGGTTTGTCAACTAATAACAACATTTTTTGACTATTTAATATAAAATTATTGAATGAATTAGAAACTTAGTGTCGAATAAAAAAATGACTACATCTGTTGGATTTCAGTATTTTTTTGAGGCTCGAAATTCATTTAGGAAATAAGGGGCATTGTTTGGTGTGATGTGTACTAAGTAAATGAAAGACTGCTGAGGTGTATGCATATGTTTGCAGAGATAATTGCAATGCAAGCTAACAGTGTTTGATTTCTTAATTTGTATTGTTCCCCTCTGGTCAAGTGAAATGTTTCTGAGGTATGCCTTGTACTACTCTTGACTTGGGATATAAGCTTCTGCTCTGAGTTTGTCATTGCTTGCATGTCATGATTTTTGTGCTTTTTTATACTGAATATAATACCCATTTCCTTTTTTATGTGTCCTCCTGGATATGGATTACGCAAAGCAAATGATAACCTGTATCACCACCGCTGCACACCTTCTGTAGCACATGCACCCGCTGGCTCCTTCCTTTGCTTTCTTGCTACATCTTTCTAGATTCAAGTAACTAAAAATAATGGCTAAAGATTTCTTTTCTCTGAAGGCATTTGCAGTCCAATTGGAGATGCTGCCATTAAATTGCACTTGGCTGCAAAAGGAACGTGACCCAAGGATTGCACAAGACTCCCTCATAAAATATTCATATTGATTCAGAGAAAAGCAAACATGTTTCATTGGGAAAATAGTTCCTGCTGACCCATATAAACTACTATCAGATTAGCACCCGGATCAATGGCATGTTGCAGTTTAGCTTGTTTAGTAAAACCCTGTGCACCTCCCATTTGTTTATGTCAGTAATATCTTCACGCATGGTCGGCCAGTACATGACTTACACAATGCAGGAGGTCTAGTATACACTACAAATATAAAGGCAATAAATGACTTTTATCTGTAAGGCAAATTTGTGCCATAGCCTCCACTAGGAATTTCCATTCTAGATTGTTGTCATTTTTACAAAAAAAGGAAAATATTTTTTTTTTCTCTAAAATGATGACTTCCTGATGCAACACAAAAAGACCCCTTAGCGTTAAGACTTTTCACGAATTTTTGCAGTCACTCTATGTTACTGCAGACTTTTGTATCCAGAGCATGCGTTGTAGAGATCAGGTGAGACTGCGATATGCATACATCACATATCGACTTGACATCAACATTCCCTGATAAAGGCTTTTTGCTGAAACGTTCGTTTGGTGCAGGTGGCGCCATTCCAGCTGGAGATGTCAACAGGTTAGTTTCACTACTTCTTTACTGCTTTTTGTTGCTTTAATAGCATGTCCATCCCCTGATTTCATAGCCACATATATTTGTGTTGGGCACTGTTACAGTGGGATTTGGATCTGGCTTCATATATACTTTTGTACACACTTTTTCTCATTTTGGTGATTGCCCTTCTCCTCCTGGTGGTGAGCGCTGCCATCATGTGTATCATTCTGTTTTGACACCCTTTTGTTTTCAATTTTTATGATAAAGATTATTTCTTTTATCTTTGCTTCTGGTTCCTTTTTTGTTAAATTGGTTTGGTTATCTGTTTTCGGAACTTTTATACTATCATATCTATTTTTGAGTTTGGGTGATGGATATATATTAAATTACAATCTAGTATACGGACACCTGTTATTTTTCCACTCTTTTCTCAAAGTTTTTGGTTGAAAATTGGTTGGATATCGACTAGACATGCACAGCCTCACCCAATTCCCTTGTATTGAGCAAAGCAACACACATCTAGTTGGAATGTGGTGAGAACTGTGCATACCCCATTCTTTTGATCACATGATGGCTCAGTTTTGCCGCTGTCACCGGACAATCATCAATGCACGCAATGTGCACGATGTGAAAATTCACAAGCCTGGAATCAAATAAAGTAACAATAAAACCTGGAATACCCCTTTAGTCATAGAATGTCATAGAAAGACCTTTATCTTGCATGAGTTCCATTACTTCATAGTGATCCTATGGAGGCAGCATGGAACATACATGTCTGGCCCAATAATAAATGGTAAAGAGTTCTATTTTTTTCCACCTTGGGTAAGAATTAGGTTCACTGCCCTTGGACACCTAAATAATATGTTACTTTGCACCCAGAACCTGGGACACATGACCTGGATACTCCCCCTCCAACCCTTCTAGAGTACATAGTAACATAAGTTGAAAAAAATACCTAAGTCCATCAAGTTCAGATTTTCTCCAACAATTATATATTTTTTGTCACCAAATTATTTATAACCCACAATGTTGTGTGTACTGAGGAAGTCATCCAGCCCTTTTTTAAAAGTTGTTATACTACCTCTTATGCCTGCTCTAACTGTGAAGAACCCTGTCCTTTTTTGATGCCAGAATCACCGTTCTTCCACCCGCAGTGTATGCACCCTGGTCTTTAGTACTGTCTTTGGAAGGAATAAATCATGTGTCAATCCTTTGAATTGACCACACATGTATTTAAACATATAAATCAGATCTCCTCTGAGACGTCTTTTTTCTAAGCTAAAGAAGCCCAACTTTTCCAACTTCTCATCATATAGGAGGCCTTCCTTTCCTTACAATAGTTTAGTTGCCTGCCTTTCAACTGACTCTAACTTCTGAATATCATTTTTAAAATGTGGAGTCTAAAACTGTATTCCATAGTATAGATGTGGCCTTACAAGTGATTTATAGGGGGGTAATGAGAAATTAGACTCACAGGATCTAATCTCTCTTTTCATACACCTTAAGCCCGCTTTACACGCTGCAATGTATCTTACAATGTATCGGCGGGGTCACGTCGTAAGTGACGCACATCCGGCATTGTAAGTACATTGCAGTGTGTGACAGGTACGTGCGATTGCGATTGAACGGTAAAACATTCATCGCATACACATCGTACCTTTCTCTAGAATTGCACGTCAGATTGTTCATCGTACCCGGGGTAGCACACATCGCAGTGTGTGACACCCCGGGAGCGATGAACAGATCTTACCTGCGTCCTGCGGCTCCTGGCCCACAATGCGGAAGGAAGGAGGTGGGCGGGATGTTTATGTCCCGCTCAGCTATGCCCCTCCGCTTCTATTGGCCGGCTGCCGTGTGACGTCGATGTGACGCCGAACGTCCCTCCCACTCCAGGAAGTGGACGTTCGCCGCCCACATCGAGGTCGTATGGAAGGTAAGTACGTGTGACGGGGGTTAATCGTTTGTGTGGCACGTTCAACAAATTGAACGTGCCACACATACGATGGGGGCGTTGCAAATCGTATATGATATCGTATGCGAAATTGCAACGTGTAAAGCAAGCTTTACAATTTTGTATACTTTGGCAGCTGCTGCTTGACATTGAGTACTGCTGCTCCACTTTCTTCTAACCAGAATACCCAAGTCTTTCTCCTGTTCTGTAGTCCTGAGTATATTTCCATTTGAATGTATATTTAGCAATAGGATTACTCCATCCTATGTGCCTTACTTGACATTTATAGCTATTAGACCTAATCTGCCATATGTTGGCCCATTCAAACCTTTTAACTAGATCTTTTTGTAATATAGTACTATCAAGGTCAGTTTTTAATAGCCTACATAGTTTGGTGTCGTCAGCAAAGACTTATTCTTCCCTCTCAATCCCATCCATAAGGTCATTAATAAAGAGATTGAAAAGAACAGAGTATGAGGAGGAGGGATCAGTGTGGAAGTAATGAGGAGACAGTATGGGATGATAAAAATGTAAGTGGGTTAAAAATAGAGACTAGGTAATTGGGGGGTGGTATGGAGAAGGGGTAGAATAGGGGGATAGTTTGAGTAAAGAGCTGGTGGGGGACAGTATGTCAGGGAGGGGGAGTGTGATATGAGGGTCAGCATAGGGACTGGCAGTATAGGGAGACACTGTAAAGATACTGTGAAGGCATTGTGTGAAGAGCAGGCCCTTTATGGAAAGGAGAGGGCACTATGAAGCTGTGTAGGGCATGAATCATTAGATGGACAGTATGTGCATCATATTTTGTGCAGGGACCACATGTGTAATTGTTTATTCAGGCACACAACATAGATTAGATATTTTTTATTCAGAAGCATTCTAATGGCACTGCTATTTTTAAGCGTATTGTGTGGGAATGTCCTGAAGCAGACTGGAGAAAATGGAAGTCTTGTGCACGAGCTGTGAATGTGAAAAGTCATCATGACGTCTGGACAGGAAGAAAAGAAAGAGAAAAACTCCGATCAGAGACAACATCATCTATAACTGACTAATTCTCATCAGTACTGTGATTCCTCTATGGTCCGCAATCTGATGATGACTGATAACAACTCCCAGTATCTCCTTACCATTCTTAAGGGCATACTGTAAGTTCATACAATACACATGTATATGGGTCTGACCTGACATTATAAATTATGAACCTTATACTGGTGGGGATTCTGGTGGTTTACTCATGTGCCATTGAGGGTTTGATGCTGTGTTTCTGTACCAATGGGGGTTAAATGGATGTATTTCTGTACTGTTGCTTGATCTTATGATGAATTTCTGTACTGCTGCTTGTTCTTATGATGAATTTATGTACTGCTCATGGTTCTGACGACAAATTTCTGTACTACTGGTGGTTCTAGTGATGTATTCTTGTGATTTTATTGGTTCTGATTCTGAAAACATGTAAGAGTACGTTATACATAGCTATGTTAATAAATTGTAGTGCCGTCTGACAAGTTAAGGGTTACAATGTTTTTATTTATATTAGGAGCATTAAAAGGGTTGTCCAAGTTTGTGATGAGTGACTGTAGACTTCTGACTTCTCATAGCGGGTGCACTGCACACTGTCAGGATTCTCTGGTGCCGGCAGTAGGAGTGGGAGGTCACAAAACAATACCTATGTGATTTATATAGATGCAGTCACATGCTGACTAGCTATGCATCTGATTGCCAAATGAAATTGAATTGATGGAGGCCAGGCACATCTAGTTGACATGTGGACAGAAGTATTTATTGCATACTTGAGCTTACATGACTGTCCACTCTTGCCACTGGCAAGGGAGAATCCTAAAAGTGAGCTTTGAGAATTCAGAAGTCTGCAGCGACTTTCATCTCTAACCTGGACAAGCCATTTAGTTAAAAAATTAAGAAATGTAGCATTGCCAAGTCTAACATTGTGCAATATATTCACTGTCAGGAATCAGCTCTGCTTGCTGGTTCCAACAGTCATGACACTTATATGCATTTTTCATACTTATGGTCATGTGACAACTGTCTTTTCTTCCTGTTTCTCAGTTTTTCACTGAATGTTGTGAAAATTAGGAGGATCAGCTAGTCGTCACATAAGTGCACAAATCTCATATGAATGATTGGTCACAAGATGACTACTCAAACCGCTTGGGGGGTCCAAACTGAATTCTTGCCCTGAGTGCTAAAAAACCTAGATACACCTCTGGCTAGACCAGGTTTTTTGGGAGACAACGCAACGCCAGAGGAGTCTTGTATCAGCTTTCTTATAGAGAACACTGGAGTTCTTGACCGAGTTGAGTATTCATGTGCATTGGGGGACTTGGGAGTCATAGCTGTCAACTTTATGACATATTTTACAGGAATTCAGTCCCTGATAACATAGGCACAGTCATACAGCATGCATATAGGCCTTGTACACATACCACATCTATGTACATGTCAATATGGACAAGCATAGGTAAGTGCACAAAATGTGCTAATATTAATCGCACACGTCACAACTGTATATGGAAAAACTAAGAAATGTGTCAGAAATGAGAATCAAAAAGGGGAGAAGAAGTAATGGAGTAACTAAAACTGCACAAATTCTCTGCCTTTGTGAAGGTGCTATTGAAAACCTTCAATTAATATTGTACTTTATTATATTGTACTTACATTACTTTATGCATGGTCATTTTCAAAATAATTTCTTGCATACGGGCAGGTAATACGAGGAGAGCATTAAGCAGCTTCTTTATAACCTTCACACATACTATACAACAAAGCTCACCAATCATTTAAGGTTGTGTTATGACCATCAAACACTACAGAGGTCACATATTCATTAATAAAACATTGGATCCCGGTGGAAATACCATTAAAAAAATGTTTTATTTAAATATTCTTTGTAAGCATAAATTTTGCATTCATGGTGGGATTTTTTTGTTCTATAGTAGCAAATTCGCAAGTTTTAACAGGTCATGACATTTCGCAACGCATTTGCAAAGTGGGAAAGTGCCTTCACCAGAAACTCTAATGATTTCAAGCAGAAAAATTCTGACTCATTTAAAAATGGCATCTTATCGACAGATATATGGACAGTGCTCAAAGTTCATAGAAATGGCTGCAAATACCACATTCATTTTCCTTGAGGGATAGGGAACAGGTAAGTTTTGACTTGATGAATTTGTCTCTTCTGACTGCAATTGCTACCATGCTTTATTGCCACTCTACAATTTTTGGATTAATTACAGAAAAAAATTACAATGAAGAAAAAGGAAGAAATATGAATTAAACTTCTTTTTTTGCCTTATTTAAGTCCATATCCTTCTGGAGATGTTAAGAAAATGCCCAATCTCATAAAGGAATGGAATTCAGTTCAGGTATGGCATCAGTGTCTATAAGATCTGACATCTGGGACCACCACAAGCCTTAAGGCCCCATTACATGCGTCGATTTATCGTGCGATCGCATGTGCGATCGCACCCGCCCCCATCGTTTGTGAGTCATGGGCAATTTGTTGCCCATGTCGCACAAAGTTGGTCACTCCTGTCACACGTACTTACCTGTTCGGCGTCACAGCGATGTCACACAGCAGCCACCCAATAGAAGCGGAGGGGCGGAGATGAGCGGGACGTAACATCCCACCCACCTCCTTCCTTCCTCATTGCTGGCGGGATGCAGGTAAGCTGTGTTAGTCATTCCCGAGGTGTCACACGGTGCGATATGTGCTGCCTCAGGAACGACAAACAATCTGCATCCAGGAATGTGACCGATATTTTGAAAATGAACGACGTGTCAACGAGCAACGATAAGGTGAGTATTTTTGCTCGTTAACAGTCGCTCATAGCTGTCACACGCTACGATATGTCAAACGATGCCGGATGTGCGTCACGGAATCCGTGACCCCGACGACATATCACCTGATATATCGTAGCGTGCAACGGGACCTTTAGAATCAAGGGGTCTAGATGTTTTGAAGCACTGCTGTGCAGGGAAAAACTAGGAGTAGACAAAGGGCTAAACCAGTGCATTGCCCTCGTCTCAATTCATTCTTAGGATCAGTGGTGGTTCCAAACATCAAATCTCTACTTATCTTACAATAAAGGTAGAACGGAGACAAAGTAGAGCCATGGGTGTAGTGACCCATGACTCTCCTATGCAGGTCAACCAAGGGTTAATTTAGCTGCAGGGTGCAGAGCAGGCTTTTTGTGGGGTCAATAGTTTAAGAGGTGGGTTAATAGTGCCAGGGGACGTTAGAAGGGGAGGGAACATATATATACTGTATGTTCAGGGGAGAGGGGGGCTACCATTGCGGCGCGAGGCACCAGCAGAGAAGGTCCCGCCCTATGTTCAATCTTTTGTGGGGTAGGAGTTGGGGTAACGGCTTCTAATGTTGCTTGTTTGGGTCATTTCGGTGAGCGGTGGGGATGACGGTTCTTACAGTTGGTGGAAAAGTTGGGGTGGGGGGTGGTACATTGGATGGATGGGGACCACCCGCCTTGTTTATTTTGGAATGGTAATTGCATGGCAGACTTGGGGGTTCCCTGAGAGTCGGTTAGGGACAAGGTTTTCTGGCAACAGAGGTGCCCCCGAGCTTGTGGTCGCAGCTGGGGGTAAAACTGCCGGATAGTCTATAAATAATATTTGGTTGTCTGTCAGGTGTTTTGGGGCTCCAAGAACCTTCCTTGCGTATAAATAGTTATTTAATTTTTTAATGTTTGTTAATAAAAGGGGCCGATATGGCCAATTTATCCAATAATGGTGTTACATTTTCATTAAGGGATAGGGAGCAGGAGTTGAATGACTGAGTGGGGTAGACAGGATGGTTGGGAAGCCTCTGCAGTAGGGCAGTCATGTTATATCCTAGATCTACCATTCTTAAAGTGACAAAGATATCATGATACTGAACGATATCATGGTGTAATGTGACATTAACAATACATATAGTATGGCTCTTGTTGTGTCCAATGTTACGAGTAAAGTTTCTGTTCCCTGATATTGAGCTTGTCTGTTAGCTTAACTTGCATGAGAAATTGAACTCTAGTGCCACCTATTGGATGTTGCAATCCTTAAAGGGAAGGTGTCGTAAAAAAAAAATTAAATAACTGAAAAATTGTAAAATATTAATGTTTTAATGCTATGTTTAAATATTATAAGTTGTTTTTAATTGAGCTCTATATATATATATATATATATATATATATAAATATATTTTAAAAGTCTGATATTTTCCACTCTTAATCACTAGGGGGAGCATCTGCTGAAGTCCTACTGTAGAACTAGCTCACATTACAACTGCGGGTAAAAGTGGGTGGAATCTGCTCTCCTGTGTGTGATGTCACCTCCCCCTCTCATGCTGGGTGTTTCCAAAAGGATAAGAGAAAATGAAGTTTAGGCTCACAGTGCAGAGCCTTTTTGTTGGTGACCACAAAGTGATCCTAATGTCTAAAGTATCACCGAGGACCGCTAGCATAGTACTCCACTGTATTCTACACCCCAATGTATACTGCGCTCCTCTCTGTATTCCGCCCTCTGCTGTATTCCATGCCCCACTGTGTACCACGCCCTGCTGTATACCAGGCTCTGCTGTATTCCGTGCTGCACTGTATTCTGCACCCCGCTGTATACCGCGCTTTGTTGTATACTGTGCTCTGCTGTATACCGCGCTCCTCAGTATACTATGCTCCCCTGTATTCCGTGCTACACTGTATTCCATTCTCCACTGTATACCGTGCTGCTCAGTATAGTGTGCTTCTCTGTATTCTGTGCTCCGCTGTGTACTGCACACCACTTTATACCGCTCTCCGCTATATTCTGTACTCCGCTGTATACGACGCTCCTCAGTATACCGTGCTCCATTGTATTCCGTGCTCCGTAATATTCTGTGTCCTCAGTATACCATGCCCCACTGTATATTGCACTCCTCAGTATACTGTGCTCCGTTGTAATCCATGCTCCGCTGTATTCTGTGTCCTCAGTATACCATGACCCACTGTATATTGTGCTCCTGAGTATACTGTGCCCCACTAAGCTGCTAGGAGTAGAGGCCCGAGGTGAGCACACCAGAGTGGGGGGAGCGGCATGGGGTAGGGGGAGTGGCGGCGACGGGTAGAGTGGCGGCGGAGGGGGCAGAGGATGGCGGCAGGGGAGGGGGTTGCGGCAGCGACCCAGAACTGGTACTCACACATCCTGAGCTGGTGAAAGGGGGAAAGTGCAGCACACAGCATACGCTGTGAGCTCCACAAAGATGTCGGCAATCTCCTCCCTCCCGGTCTCTGTGTTAACTGTCTGTTATGCAAAGATTGCCGTATTTGAGGTGAGTAACTGTTATTACACACAGTAAATCCAAGATGGCAGCCCCCAGTGCTTCAGTAAAGCTAGAATGAAAAAAAAACTAAATAAACACTGAATTCAATTTTGTATTAAAAATACTTGATTCCATAATCAATATTATTAATACAAAAATAAAGAAACATAACAACACCTTACCTTTAAAGTCCATATTAACTCTTTAATGAGTCTTGCAACATAAGAAGCCACACCTGACACTCCATCTGCAGACACATGTTTCAGTGTGTTTACCCATCATCAGTACAAAATAGGAAATCTGATTTGGCTGGGAAAGAAGCCTCTGACTGGGGGTGTAAGGAATAGTTTCTTAACCTGATAATGACTAAACGCTGAAAGTTTACTAGACTTTAACCTCTTGTCATTGTAAATTTACGGTGCAAGGTTAAAAATCCTGCAATTTAGCAGGAGCAGGTATAGACCCAGCTGTAAGACACAGCTGCAAACCATGGAAACACGATAGAAGCAGTTTACCACTGCTTTTGTCTTCTTTTTTGCCAGCTACATTGCGCTTGCATTAGCATTGCTGATGCTTCTATAAGGCCTGGGAAACACATGATCCCAGGGTCTCTGTCAGCATAGAAAAACTGCTGTATCCTATCAGATAAAGATCAGCTTTGCCAGCAAATTCTGTCACAGAAGTTGGCTGGCTCCTCTTGTAATTGGGAGGTTTCCCCAGTAATTGGGAAGAGCTGTAAAAAATCAATACAAAAAAACAAACCAATAAGTATTTTTTTCAATATATGTATTGCAAAAAAATTTAAATAAATTACATAACAATATATTTGCACCCCAAAAAAGTGTTAAAAAAACAAGCCTTATAAAACCATATCAATGAAAAAAAAAATGCTGCTGAAAAGAAAGCGGCAACAACAGAAACAAACTGACCGGTCATTAAGGCTCAATCAGGTCAGGTCAGTTAGGGGATAAAAAGTACTCTATCTCTATATCTCCAAAACGTAGCCAGGAGAATGATGTGGTTTTCTCTGCGCTGCTGTAGAAGGAATCAAAAACAGATAGGCACTCCAAATCGTGGTGCACGGATCCCAGGATGGACTCCACAAATAATAGAAAAATGAAGATCGGCACTCACATCAAATGATTTTCTTTTCTTTGCCTTATTTATTCCATTTTTCAGAAGATTCAATGTACAATATGACACATTTTGGTCAAACAAATGCAGACTTTTCTCAAACCATGTACCTGGTTTGAGAAAGGTCTGCATTTTTTTTGACCGAAACGCATGATACTGTACATTGCATCTTCTGAACAATGGAATAAATAAGGCAAAGAAAAGAAAATAATTTGATGTGAGTGCCGATCTTCATTTTTCTATTGCGCTGCTGTATAATGATGAAATAGCTGGATGTGGATAAAAGCTGGTTTATGTTGAAATAAAGCAGCTTTCATCCTCATCTAGTGTATTGACTATTACAGTGAGGATCATTTTGATCACGTTGAAGCATTTGGAAAGTGATCCTCACTTCTTCAGGAAATCTACCTGGTGGCTTTCCTGAAGAAGAAGTGAGAATCACTTTGATATGCGTTGACATAAACCAGCTTTCATCCACATCTAATACATTATCTACTACAGTGAGGATCACTTTGATACATGTTGAAGCATTCAAAGTAATCCTCACTTCTTCAAAAAAAATCCACTTGTTGGCTTTCCTGAAGAAGAAGTGTGGATCAATTGGAAAAATGTTGACATAAACCAGCTTTCATCCACGACCAGTACATTGGCTCTTACAGTGAGGATCACTTTGAAATGTGTTGAAGAGTTTCAAAGTGATCCTCATTGCTTCAGGAAATCTACTTGGTGGCTTTCCTGAACAAGACGTGAGGATCATTTTGCAATGTGTTGACATAAACCAGCCTTCATCCACATCCACTGCTTTGGCTATTTCATCTTTCTACAGCAGCTCGCAGATAACCACATCATTCTTCTGGTTCTGTTTTGCATCATTCACAGCCTTAGAGCTCAAATGTGGATCACTTTGAATCGCATTGACATAAACCAGCTTTCATCCACATCCAGTGCATTGGCTATTTCATCATTCTTCAGCAGCGCAGAGATAACCACATCATTCTTCTGGTTCCGTTTTGGGCTCAAATGAGGATCACTTTGAATCGCGTTGACATAAACCAGCTTTCATCCACATTCAGTGCATTGGCTAGTTCATTGTTCTACAGCAGCGTAGCGGTAAACACATCCTTCTTCTGGTTCCATTTTAGATCAGTCACAACCTTAGGGCTCATGGATCCAGCAGCAGCTATTTTCCAAGCTTTGTTTAGAGTTAAGTCAGACACAACCACACAAGGTGAGCGAACACTCCACTTATCGTTATTATAGTTTACCGCGAAAAACCCAGTTGCCCTCCTTTTGTCCACAGTTTATCTCACATATATCTATGTATGTTGCAAGCTTTCTTGAGGCAATTAATGAGGGTTAGTGAGTGTATTATGCATACTGATTTGTATATTATATGCTAGTGATGGCAATACTGTAGATACATTTAGAACTCTTACCTTACTTTATTGATAATTCCAAAATGCTCCACTGCCCATACTACGTTCTCTGCTCTAGATAAGCTGAATTGTTTCAAGCAAATCAAGTTACATCTCTGGAATGTGTCTGAATGGGATTCAGGATCCGTAAGGAATTGAGAGTGATTAAACAATGTCAGACAGGCAATCCTAAGAGCTGCATCATTAGTCGTTAATTTAGAACGTAATGTAATGGCACTAATAATTAATGCAAATGAGACCATTCCCAGTCCATGCACATCACTACGCAAGTTCTGCATGGCATTACACAGTGCTTGTTACATCTTCTGAGCACCCAAACTAGTTGACATACCTGGACCTATTATTAGAAGTTAATAAGATTTGTAGCTAGCTCCGCAAACACAGTGTCTAGTCACAAAATACCTTCTTGTTGCATGATCGAAAGTAACAACCAATAAAGTTTCTACTACTAATAGGGACAAAACACTTCATTACATTGGGGTATTGATTGGCAAGGTTATTTGGATAAAAGCCCCATATGCATCATTTCTATTCCCTTCAGAGACCTGGCACTGTGCTGAATATGTGTTTCGCGAAGGCTGTTGAAAGGCTGAAGAGTCTATTTTGTAACGTTTACTGGAAAGGAATGAAAAATCTTATTGCAGCATTTATAAATCGTCGGAAGTAAATTTAGAGGGGGTGTAACATGCAGTTGTTGGTTTAGTTTAATAATGGCCATTCAAGTGTGTAAGCAGCAAATAATGTGCTTCAGAGCACAAATCTAAGAATCCTGGGTGTCTACTAAAGGCCAGTCTGGTAACTGTCATCTTCAGTCCGACTGATGATACTGCAAGCGGAGTCTGTATTATACAATATTATGGATGCTCTACTTTTCATTTTATTTTCTTGTTCATCCTTGATATTACTATTAACCTGATGTTATTATGCAGTTTTTATGTCGTAAAAGCAATGTCCTTCAGTAGAAAATGCCATTTGTGAGAGGTGTTTCTTTTGAAAACTGAAAGTCGCATTCTAAAAATCTGTATTGCAGACGTTGCCTTGACTCAGTTTTAGGAAGAATGAACCTGATTCATAGATGTCAAATTTGGAGAGCCCATCACATTAGAAGTGGAGTGAGGCAAAACTGGGAGTTGCCTTAATAAGGGTCATAGCTTATATAAAGAGAAGTGGTTAAATATTTTCAGGCCCATTATGTTAATATCAGAACCCTATAATAACTACATAACCCAGATCAGATCTCCAAAATAAGTTTAAACCTCCATATTTCCAAGGACCATGTTAATCAGACCCCTTTTTTTATAGTTGCAGCATTAAAGAGGTTGTCCACTACTTTAACATTGATGGCTTCTCCTTTGGATAGGTCATCAATGTCTGCTTGTCCAGGATCCAACAGCTGTTCTCAGTTCTGGTGGTGTCAGCAGGTGGCCGGAAATACTCATTTCTGGAGCTGCCCCATCTTCTTATAGTAGCCGCGGCTGTGTACTGCACACCTGCCTCCTATTCATTTGGGCTGTGGGATGTGCAGTATGTGGCCATGGCCACTATCACTTGACGGGGAAGCTTAAGGAATGAAGCATTTCCGTCTGCCTGCTGACCATCTGATTGGCAGGGTTGTGGCGTATCGAACCTTGGTTGATCAGACATCAATAACCTATCCTAAGGATAGGCCATCAATGTTAAAGTAGTGGACATCCCCTTAAATCCTGGGTTAATTGTATAAATAGCCTCCATACTTTTCCAAGGTTGGTCTAACTACATTCACATTCTGTATTTTTTCTCTTGAAGCAAAATGTTATCAGTTAGCCGCCAAAGTCTCCTGTTCTTTCCCTTACCCTGTTAATCTATTGTAATTGATATGTACATAAGACACTGGTTGGTCCTATACCATGGCTAGAAGACTTTATGTGGTAAATGCCAATGATAACATTAATAATGCAGATAAATTTTGGCCATAACGTGTATGACAGAGATTACAGAGATTACTGTGTAGAGTAGTGTTTTGTTAGTGCATATAAGTACATTGGCACAGTTATAGTATGTTCTGGTAGTGAGGGATTAATTTTAAGAAGAACATTTGCGGACAAGTCTGTGTCAGGAAGCCACAGCCAAGGGCCAAAAGAATCCTTAATTGACCAGCTGATGGTGTGAGGGAAGTTGAAACCCTGGTGACTCCTAGTAAAACTGGTATAGTTGTCTTGCCATTGCCAGGCATATTGGATTTCATCAGGCTAATTATTTTATCATCTACTCCCTGTTGAATTTGTAAATGTGATTTCACCTTCTCAGTCATTCAGAATTAGATGTCCCACTTTACTACTTCTTTTAAAGTGGCTGTCCCAATTTTTATTCTTCAGGAGCGCATCTCTCCCAGTCTCGTCTTCCAGCTTTTGCAGGGGGCGGTGCACTCATAAAAACTGACTATTCGGTCAAGTGGCACTGTGCAAACTGTGTGCTCTCCAAGGCTACTAGCAAAGGCAGCCTTGTATCTGCAGTATGGGAAAAGCACAAGTGCAGAGGCTAGTCCTATACAATGAACCGGCCAGAGTGGCACAAGCAGACTAATGCACAGAGCCTACTAGTGGCGTGAGCTCCTTACCTAGGTATCCAGTCAGTCTGAGACTACCTGGTGGCCGGTAACCTAGGCAAAGAGGTGTACGCCACAAAATTAAAAAAATCTTTCATTCTTTCATTCTTCATAACAAAGAGGATTTTTATTAGGAGGTAAATTACTAAATTGTTTGATCTTACAAGCGCTTTGCAAATTTACCAATTTAAGAACATCAGACAACTCCCTTAACTATGCCAAATGTTTAAAAAGCCAATACAAGCTAATAATAAGTAACTGTGGAAATTGTAGAACAAAAGTGATGATGAAAGGCTTTTCTGAGCTGAGAGAAAAGTCTGCATTCACTCTGCTGAATCGTGACAATGGGCAATATGCACACTGTCACAATGATGATATATTCCAGCATGAGTTGGTTAGATTTCCGATAGGATTCCCACCCTCTCCTTTCAGTATTCTATTGAGAGAAACAGTTGACAATATAGTTGGCACTTTGACACCCCTGCGGCTTCAGGCGCCACAGGGTACTGCACATCACTTAAGTTGCAGTATTCGTCTTAGATTTGGAGGAGGTCGTTGCCAGTAACAACCACAACTACACTCAACCAACACATAACATGGGGGTTCTGTGACTGGGACAAGGCAGGGGTATGTGCTGGGGTGGCCATCATGAGGTATGGGACCACACCCACTAGTTCAGGGACCTGGTAGGCGGGATTTCCACAGGGGAGTTAGGAAGTCGACACGCACAGACTTATGCTGAACAGACACAGAGAGGGAAGACGTGAGACGCAGGGGAGAACACAGTGAGGGGAGAGCTTGATAACTCCCTCAGACCCGGCGCAGTCAGGGGGAAGAGCCCCAGGTTGGTGAGAACTTCAAGTCACTCCAGCAGAATCTGCTGGGTGAGGGGATTGCATGCTCCTTTGCCCACCTAATGTGCCCAGGGCACAGCAGCAGATAAAGCCAGGGGTTGTAGCCAGGATCCAGTCGAATAACGGACTCGCGCTGCCTGTCATACGGGACAGGAACTAAACCCAGGACACGGGTCTCTGCAGCACTACAAGTCACAGAGATTCATCACATACAGCACAAGATGGAAGGGCTCACATTCCACAGCACCGGCGGTGACCTCTGAAGTATCCGGGATTGGCTGAAGCCCATCACAGCATAGCCCGGTGCTCCCATGGCTGTGTGTGGCCCGTGAGTAAAAAACTTTGAACTGCACTGCCTGTATCATCCTGATAGTGCCGGTGCCCAAACCATCATGCAGCAGCGCTATTCGCACCTGAGAGACTACTACTCCCACCATCCTCCCTGAGGCCATAGCTCTGCCTGTGAAGAGCTGAACCATCTGAGCTGCGTTGTCATCCGCCCTAGCAGAGAAGTCCCACAGCAGTGGCTAATATTGGCCGCACACCACAGGTGGCATCCCGAACAAACTACCCCCATCATTACCATCCCCAGCCTTTTATTGACACCCGGGGTCACGGAATCGGGTGATGCCACCGCGGCATCCCAGGAGAAGCACCGCGGCCTGGCGACGCGTAACACCCGACCCCGTGGGCGCGTCAGCACATGATCGCAAGTATGCAAATCCCATACATACAGTCACGTGACTGTTCATTCACATTGCAAGTTCAGGCGGAATCATAACTGTGCGAAATGTACAGTGCCACAACTGAGCAAGTGAACTGGGGACTGAAGCCAAGCCGGCATTACCCCTATAACTGAAAGCCCTAGACTACTGGGAGGGATAAAATGTATTTCCTCCTGGTAGCCGAGCTCTCAGTGCAGTGGCCACACAGCATCATAATGCTATTAACCTGCAGATTAACTCCATATCTGCAGGTTAATAGATTTGTTGTTTACATGACAGGTTCATTTTAAAGGGTGTTTCCAGGCTGAAATGTCTGCAGTTACTCTGTACAACCACTTTCAGTCATAGGCGCAAGGCTGGCACAGTGTAGTGCATATTGAGCAGTGGCTGTAACCAAGCCCCCGACACTGACTAACAACCTACTCTATACTGATGCAATGCTGAGTGGCTGTCAGTCAGTGCCCAGGTGAGGTTACAGTAACCGCTCAATATACATACAGCGGTGACTGAAACTGCATCAGTCGCGCCTCTATGACTGACCGTCACGGCTGCCGGGAGAAATAATTTTCTCTCCATAGCGGAAATCTCAGTGCGGTACCTTACCTGAGTCAGAGTGCTATTAACCTGTAGATTAACCCCATATCTGCAAGTAAATAGTGCACTTTAAATGACAGGTTCCCTTTAAGACAAAAATTAACTAGCTTGTCGGCAGTTGTAGATATCACTTCAGATTAATACATCTGACAGCCTGGGAAATAACAGAATAGTAATGAAGGCAAGACTTGAGATTTGTAAGGAATTTTCTTTAAGAGATGTTCTTTTTTACTCTTGCGTCTGTGCACATTCTCATGTAAGAGTGCTTGATGGGTCTTGGTAAATAAATTGCTTATGTTTCATTATGTTACATATGCCAAGTAATATGCATCTGATGCAGCTGCACTAATTATGGGAGCCATTCACAGAGAAATCATTTGTACCTATCTTCATGCATATTCCTAATGCATGTTTAACATTTTCATTTTGCACACAGAAATGATAAAACATATATAATCTATGTCAATGCAGGCTATAGCTTTAGAGTTACTGGTTCTAAGGATCTCATTTTCAGTGGCGCATATCATCATCTAAGAGAGTGTCATTTCAAAAGTCATGTTGTTTTTGGTCAAAATTTGTATTCCGAGTTATTACGCCTTTTAAGAAAAGCTGCCCAATTTAATCAAATGCTTTGTGAATCAGTGATAACATGAAACCATGTCCTTCCCTCTGTTCTCAGCCCTTTCAAAGAAATGCAAGATGAAGGCAGCGTTATGGATACAGCCAACTGATTGAGTTTAAAGATGGCTGCCACCCAGTGGTCAAAGTGAACAGAGACAGCAGATCAGCTTTGCCATTTTTGTAAAATGAAAAAAAAAAGATTTCATAAAATGTCTCAAGGTTGTTACTGACGATAACACAGTGAAAATGCAAAAATGCCTAAGAGCATCTGGATTTTATACTTCTACATTGTATCCATTTCATTACAATGCATTATTCTTTACGCCCTACGTTAAATTGTTTCATTGCAACATAAAGTACAAATGGATGCCCGCCTGTTATACATCTGTGCACAGGCAAGGCTGCACGTATGCAATCAGCTGCACCATTCCGTACATACAAGCTGGCAGGACATGTGACAGGTGCCCGGGTCTGAAGAGGATACAACTACATCAAATAAAAGGGAGGGATTGTAATGCGCTCAAACACTGCAACTGCTCACTCTGCTAGCAAAGATTAAGTCTGTTCCAAATATAAATGATTTTGGCACACCACGAGAACTAGGCATCCTAATGCCTGTAAGCCATCTTGAGAAGATTCACGGCCACTTACACTGGCACTGCTCTCGAAATCCAGCTGTTAGAATGTGCAATTGTCAAGATTTTTTCGCCAGTGAAATCTTCTTCATAAATAATAATGATTCTATCATTTCTAGGTAAAAGGGGCAAAAGCAAAGAGACCGTAAAATCCAGGAAAGGAGACTGACCGGTAATAGGAATAATTGTCCACGTAACATTCCCTCTTACCTATAGTTATTTATTCTGATTTCTGAACCTTAATGGTATTCTAGGAGTTTTAACTTCAAGGAAAACAAAGTAAAGACTATAAAGCAGTGAGACCTGCATTAATGAGTGTCATACGAGTATGCTGAACAATATCTTCCCTAATAAATATAAAGGGCTTGTACGGCATTAAAATAAACATGACTATGTTCTTCCACAAGAGCACTGCATCTGCCGATTGTGGGTTGTGTCTAACATTGCAGTTCAGCTCCTCTGAAGTGAATTAATGGGTTACTCCACTACATTTAGTTTGATGATGACCTTTTCTGTGGATAGATTATCAATTTCAGATCAGTGGGATTCAGCACCACCACTGATCATTAATTCTTGGTGACCACCATGGATCAACAATTTTTGATGACCACCACCAATCATTTATTCTTGGTGACCACTACCGATCATCAGTTCTTGGTGACCTTCACAGATCAGGAATTTTTGGTGACCACCACCAATCAGCAATTCTTGGTGACCACCACCGATCAGCAATTCTTGGTTATCACCACCAACTAGCAATTCTTGGTGACAACCACTGATCAACAATTTTTGGTGATCAACAACGATCAGCTATTCTTGATTCAGTGGAGCTGAATAGCACAGTTTTGTCAAATGTCTAGTGTGCATTACCGGATACTGAAGATCTGTCCCTAACCAGATGAATAGGAGTTGACATAACGGTGGTGTTCAGCTCAATTACTGCTGGCATCCGTTCATCACTGGCACTGTAAACAGCAAATCGGTGGAGATGCAGGATACCAGTCACCAACTGGTTTGATATTGATGACCTGTCTTTAGGATAACTCATCAATATAAAAGTAGAGGAGCAATTACTTAGGCTATGGTACAATAATACTCACAACTGGAATATATGTGCAGTGTTGTTTTCCTAATTCTGAACAAGGTGTTGTTTACTACTTTGCATAGAGGAGTCCACAATAAAGTAAGGGTTCTGATCATTTTGGTGTTATACTCTTTTTTTATGTTTTATGTGAGCCTGTAAAGAGCTTTCCCAATTATAGAAAAGTTCCCAAAAGCCCTCTTTATGTTCAGAATAAATTGGAAATGAAAAGGAGGAAGGTAACAAACAATGCCCAATGTGGTCAAAGGGAGGAAGGTAATAAACATTGACCAATGTGGTCCAATAGTTGTGGATGTGTCACGTGTGCCAGAAAGTCATGTGGTTTCCTGCCATAGAAGGTCACAGCGTCTGGCTGCGCAGACAGATCCCTGACTTTCCATTGTTCCTGCTGTTCATTGGTATAGGTAGCTTTCCTGTTGGATTCATCTTTCTTCCTTTTGGACCAAGCAGGAGCTCGACTTCCACCCAGCTGTTGATTGTCAGTATTCCCTTTCTAAACCCCTTCTTTTCTTTGGACTGTGTTGGTGATATTTTCAGTTCCTTTAAGTTGAGGTTGCAAACAGGTGGCTTGTACTCCTATGTGGTATAGTTGCTGAAAGCTCTGCTAAACTTCTACCTAAGTCATTTAATGATAAGTAAGTTAATGCTTTTCCCCTTGCTTGTTCCCCTTGTTTCTTCTATAGTTGTTTAGTGGGGTTGACGAAAAGCTCATCCATCCATTCCCTACCTAGGGCCCAGCACTAGGGATACCTAGGGTCAAGTATTCGGCACCTATCTAGAATGATGAGAGACTCCAGGGACCGGCAGTAGGTTTAGTCACGGGTCACCTTCTTCCCTTTCCGTTACACAGGGTTTTCCTCCCCTTTCACCGTGTGCTTGGTCCTTCCCCGTACCTAGCGTGACGACAATATAGTGAGCTGATTTACTGTGATTGTGAGTGACAGAGTCTGTTGCAGAGTAACATTGGTGCGGCTGAGGAACATTCAGGCAAATTGTCACAAGTATTAGCCATCTTTTTGCCAGTGTCAACCCATTGTCGCAGAAGCCAACTATTTTAAAATTCTCTTAATTGACATCTGAGTATACTTGCACCCTTCCAGCATCCTTGAGAATTACTTTACCATTAAGGGGCACCACATTCTATTTTATTTAGAGAAGTATACTGTCAAACACCACAACTTGAAAGGTGTTCATCCCCCTCACACACTGACCCTTTCACAAGCACGTAAGTGTCCGATCTGTAGAAGAAGTATGAGACATTGTGAGATATGCATCTGGTATTTCCATAGGGTGGGCTGTACTGCAGTAGTCAAACTTCCCTATACAACACTATTTTTTATTATCTCATCTAGGGCTTTAAATAATATAAAAAAAAAAATCTCAGCAGCATTAACTAATGGAAGACATGACTTTATGAGAGGGTTCACTAAATTCTGAAATTTGTCTGTATAGTTATATAGATTGAAGAAAGGTTGGTTCTGCTTTGGGAAGAAGGCATATGTTTGTGCTTCCTGTTTTACTGTACGGTGTGTGGCATTTATATATATATATATATATATATATATATATATATATATATATATATATATATATATAACTTCCTTGACTGTTTCTCTCTTAATGGGAATAAGTCTGCAGAATTTCAACCCTACTATTTATAACATGTATCTCTTTCAAAGACAAGTCCAGTGATACCTCTACATTGCCAGTACATTCTTCCATTACTGAGGAATCGGAGTTCAAATTGATACATAAATGAGGCTGTAGATGTGAAGCCTCTGTCACTCCAGTTCTATTCACAGCTCCTGCTTGGCTGACAGTCTCTTTGTAGTGTGACCACGCAAAGTGTCGTCAGTCAACTAGGAGGAAGTGGTTAGGCATAAAGCTGAAGTGACAGAAGTTTCAGATCTACAAAGAGTTATTTAGCCACAATTGCATATCAATTCAAACATTGAATCCTCAGGAACGGAGCAACAGACTGGACATATAACAATATTGCTGGACTTCTATTTGAGAGAACTACATTCTCATACAGTGAGGGAAATAATTATTTGATCCCAAGCTGATTTTGTAAGTTTGCCCACTGACAAAGACATGAAACAGTCTATTATTTTAAGAGTAGGTTAATTTTAACAATGAGAGAATATCAAAAATAAAATCCAGAAAATCCCATTGTATAAATTATATAAATATATTTGCATTTTGCAGAGAGAAATAAGTATTTGATCCCCTACCAACCATTAAGAGTTCTGGCTCCTACAGACCACTTAGACGCTCCTAATCAACACGTACCTGCATTAAAGACAGCTGTCTTAGATAGTCACTTATAAAAAAGACTCCTGTCCACAGACTCAGTCAGACGCTAACCTCTACCACATGGGGAAGACCAAAGAGCTTTCTAAGAATGTCAGGGACAATATTATAGACCTGCACATGACTGGAATGGGCTTCAAAACCAGAAGTAAGACGCTGGGTGAGAAGAAGACAACTGTTGATGCAATAGTAAGAAAATGGAAGAAATACAAAATGACTCAATCAATATCAATCTGGGGCACCATGCAAAATCTCACCTTGTGGGATATCCAGGATCACAAGGAAGGTGAGAGATCAGCCTAAAACTACACAGAGGAAACTTGGTAATGATCTCAAGGCAACTGGGACCACTGTCACCAAGAAAAGCATTGGTAATACATTCCACCATAATAGCTTAAAATACTGCAGTGCCCACAAACTCCCATTGCTCAAGAAGGCACATGTGCAGGCCCATCTGAAGTTTTTCATTGAACACCAAGATGATTCTAAGAGTGATTGGGAGAAGATGCTGTGGTGAGATGAGACAAATTTGAGCTCTTTGGCATTCACTCAACTCGCAGTGTTTGGAGGAAGAGAAATGCCGCCTATGATTCAAAGAACACCATCCCCATTGTCAAGCATGGAGGTTGAAACATTATGTTTTGGGGGTGTTTCTTTGCTAAGAGGACAGGACTACTTTACCGCATCAATGGGACAATGGATGGAGCCATGTACCATAAAATCCTGAGTGACAACCTCCTTCCCTCTGCTAGGACATTAAAAATGGGTTGTTGCTGGGTCTTCCAGCACAACAATGATCCAAAACATACAGCCAAGGCAACACAGGAGTGGCTCAAAAAGAAGCACATTAAGGTCAAAATGTGGCATAGCCAGTCTCCAGACCTTACTCTCATAGAAAACGTATAGAGGGAGCTGAAGCTCCAAGTTGCCAAGTACAAGCCTCAAAAATCTTAATGATTTAGAGATGAGCTGCAAAGAGGAGTGGACCAAAATTCCTCCTGACATGTGCGAAAACCTCATCAGCAACTACAAGAAACGTCTGACTGCTGTGCTTGCCAACAAGGGTTTTGCCACCAAGTATTAAGTCTTGTTTTCCAGAGGGATCAAATACTTATTTCTGTCTGCAAAAGCAAATAAAGTTGTACAATTTATATAATGCCATTTTCTGGATTTTATTTTTTATATTCTTTCTTTCACTGTTAAAATGAATCTACCCTTAAACTTATACACTCTTCATGTCTTTGTCAGTGGGCAAACTTACAAAATCAGCAAGGGATCAAATAATTATTTCCTTCACTGTATAAATAGTTTGAGGTGTGAAATCCTGCTGACAGATTCCCTTTAACATTTCTTTCACTCGCTCTGTTTTACTCATTTATCTACAATTGTTTATTTCACTATTACTTGTATAAATGATGCATTTATCATTGGATGTTACTTGTTTGATATTGCCTTTGTATCTCTGGTACTATGTACTGCTATACATTTATGGCATTGAATTAGCTGTACAAATAGATAGACATGGTATATTTTATAAATTGTTACAACTTTGATTTCACGGTTGAGTACTCTGATGGGAGCTGAAGCCAAGTAATGGCAGGCTAATTTTAACTAATAGAGGATGTTAGACCTCATGGTAGCAGACAGGCTGTGTTTTGGAAGTAATATGCTCGTTGTCATTCAGCTTATCCCATTGACTTTAATGAGATAAGTATCTGACACAGCTTAGAGGTCTGAGGTGCTCAACGGCAAAAATATAAAGGAATGTAGCACTTAGAAGAGCCTTCACTCTACCAATCAGTGGGGTACCAGCTTACAGACCTCCATGAATGATATCTTCTGATTCATATCTCAAAGGAATTCCCTTGAATCACAACACAGAGTCTCTACGATGATAGCCTTGAGAGATCTGGTCATAAAAGATGACCATGTTGAATTAAAAACTTGTCACAGACTAAAGCCAAAACAAAACCATCCAAGCCTCTGAGATGAAACTGCTCTTTCTTACTACTCTACTGCATATGACATTCAGACAATAATTTCAGACATAGGGGGCAAAGGTAGAGCAACATGTGCCCCAAATATTCTTGATGCTTCCAGTTGAAGTGTATTCATGAAAATCTTTACGTCTTCCGGTGTTGAATATTATAGATGGATTAATGCATAAGCAATGCTAGCAACATTTCAATTTTGTAAAAGGTTTCAGTACATACTTCTTACTCAGAGAAAGGAACCCTGACTGTGAATGGGTGCAACCTGACCTAGTGTGGGTGAGTCAGTGTGATCTGGAGAAGAAAAGGACCCCTACAAAATGATTACATCAATCCTACATTTTGCTCAATATATTTAATCAAAATAGCACATAAGAAGTCAAAGCAGATTCTTAGTAAATAAAACTGTATAGTGGAACATTTAGGTTATGTGCCCACACATGCAGCGTTTTTATCTTGTGGTAACCACAAACATGCAGCGTTTTTATCTTTGTGGTGACTACTTTGAGCAGCATTTTTTGCTTAAAAAACGCAGGAGTAAGACCTCTACTGAAGTGAGCCGCGGGATTAGCGCTGACGTCACTCAGGTGATGTGCGGTGACACCGCACATCACCTGACTGAAGTCACCGCTGACCTCGTGGCTCCCTTCAGCCGCTGCCTGATATGCGGTCATAAGTGGAGGACTCCAGTCAGGTGAGGTGCGGTGATAGATAGAGTCCTGCACTTGATACCGCAAATCTGTCCGAGATTGAAGTGAGCGCGAGATCAGTGGTGTCTTCACTCAAAAGATGTGCAGTGATAGCTGAAGTCGCCGCTGATCCCGCAGGGCTCACTTCACTTGCGGCCTGACCCTCACAGCGAGCAGTCATGTTCTATGGCCGCTCGCTTTGATTGTCAAATGTAGCAGAGATGGATGCATCATGGGACCTCGTATGGATTACGTCGGACCTGGAGGGGTGTTTGGGGGGGTTAATAAAGTGTTGAAAGAAGGGGCTTTTTGTGTTTTATTTCAAATAAAGGTTTTTTTGGGTGATTGTGTTTATTTACTTTCACTTACAGCTTAGTGATGAGGGGGTGTCTCATAGATGCCTGCCATCAGTAAGCTAGGACTTAGTGGCAGCTATGAGCTGCTGCCATTAACTCCTTATTACCCCGATTGCCACCAAACCAGGGTAATCGGAATGAACCGGGTAGAGTCCCGGGAATGTCATATCTAATGGATGCGGCAATTCTGGGTGGCTGCCGGCTGATATTTTTAGGCTGTGGGGCTCCCCATAACATGGGGCTCCCCATCCACAGAATACCAGCCCTCAGCCGTGTGGCTTTACCTTGGCTGGTATCAAAATTGGGGGGACCACACGTAATTTTTTTTTAATTATTTTTTTTTTTTACTGCCCGATATAGACCAGCCCACTGGTGGCTGTGATTGGTTGCAGTGAGGCAGCTGTCACTTAGTGTGGGGGCGCATCTGCCTGCAGCCAAGTACAGCAACTGGTGAGCAGGGAAGAAGTGCATATGTTATGAGCCTAATGAGCGTCTGGCTCTCGAAAATGAAAGAGCTGCCACGGTAGCAGTGTGACAGCTGACTGGTGATTGGTGAGTATGTAGCGCTTGCTCCTACCACTTTGAGCCTGATTCTGGTCCCAATAGACTTAATATGGGGAGCAGTATCTGGCTAAATACCAGCCCTTCCAAAACATAGGGACAAAACGCAAAAATAATTGACATGCTGCATCTTTGTGGTCACCACAAAAACGCAGCTAAAAAAACTGCAATGTGCGGACAGTAAAAATGAAATCACATAGACTTTGCTGTGGAATGAGATTCATATAGTGTTTAGAACAAAAACGCACCCAAAAAATGCACAAAAACGCGACAAAAGACGCAGCATGCACACATAGTCTTAAAGAGGAAGGTCAAAACTTTAACATTGATTGCCTATCCTTAGTATAGGTCATCAGTGTCTGATCAGACACCTAACACCCTCGACGATCAGCTGTTTTCGGTGAGATTGCCTGCAGCCTGGGGCTGGAAAGGCTCAGTTCTGGAGCTACTTGGTCCTTTGATAGTGGTTGCACCCGGGTACTGTACATCCGCGTACGAATAGTACCTGGCCGCGGCCACCAACAGAAGATGGAGCATCTCCAGAACTGAGCAGTTTTGTCCACCAGCTGTTGCTGTTGGCACCAAGAGCAGCTGATCGGTGGGGTGTGGGGTATCAGACCCTGGCCGATCAGACATTGATGACCTTATCCTAAGGATAGGAAATCAATGTTAAAGTTGTGGCTAACCTCTTTAAGTTTTGTGATATGTCATTGAAATGCTGAATAGTTTTTTAACACCTTGTACTATTCTTTATGTCTTATAAAAATCATAGATTACCAATGGCTTTGTAGGAGACATTAAGGATGATCATTGCTTACAGAGACTACCAGCAGGTAAAAACGTATGACGTATTGAAAGGTTATTTATACTTAACAGGGTATTGTCATTTCAGACATTTTTATCATATTCACAGGTTTGCCATAAATGTCTAAAACGTGTGGTTCTGACCAAATCTCCAGAGCTAAACTCTATTCACTAGATAGGTGTAGGTCCATAAAGAAGGGGAATGACATTAAAAGGACTCTGTCAGAAGGTTTTTGCTATGAAATCTGACAGCAGCATTATTTACCTGCAGAGAGCCTGATTCTTGAAATGGGTCACTGGACATCTTTGTGCAGTGTTGATATAATTTGTTTTCTCTGCTGTAGATGTAGCTCTACATTATACATTGTCAGTAATCAGTGGTGGTAGCTGGAGTATACAGATTAGCCTGACTCCCTGGCACATAAATCCTAATCTTCTAATGATAATATCCTGCTGATAAAATACTGATTGTATTTAAATCAAAGTGAGCTTCGGAGCAAGTGACACATCCTTGAAATAAGACTCTCTGTCCCTACATTATGCTGCTCTCCGATTAAATAGCATAAAACTGCTGACAGATTCCCATTAATGTCTGAGGTTGAAATACAAATTGTTCAATCATAATTTAAAAATTATCTTTAAGTTAGCACTTGACAAATTTGATGACCTGCTATTTCATTTCCTTAAGATTTTGCAGGTTGCTTACTTTTAAGCTTATCTTTATTAGTGTTAAATTTCATCTATATCTAACTACTAGAGATTGGCAGTTTGATTCATGAGATTGCGGTCCACCGGCTAGATCAGTTGTCTCTGGCTCTACAAATCTCTTACCTTAACATCAAGCGGGGCTACCTGAGAGCTAAGAATACTCCCCGTAATGAATTGCTACAATATAAAAAGAAAACATCTGTGCAGGATCCAAAAATTAGGTTCATCGGTACATACAATGTGGAATGGGAATCTATTCATTTGGTTCTCAAACGTCATTGGCCAGTTCTTAGAACGGACCACATTTTGGCAAATACCTTAACAGACTTACCCCTTATGACCTCTAGGAGGGCACGCAATTTATGTGATATATTGGTTCAAAGCCATTATGTTCCTCCTATTAGAAATCCTTTTGGTAGTAGAGGCCCAATCTATGGCTGTTTTCCATGTGACCACTGTCTCGCTACACCAATGTCCTTCGTTGTACCACATTCCATTCTGCTGATAGCAGACTTTTTTTGAGATTAGACATCACATCTCATGTGGTTCAACACACATGGCATATTTTGCGACATGTGCATGCTCTTTCATCTATGTCGGTCTCACATCCCGTGAGCTCTGAGTACGGGTGAGGGAGCATGTGAGGGATATTGGTGCCACCAAAACAGTGGACGACATTTCACTTCTCAAAATGTTGCCTCGTCACTTCAAATCTTATCATAATTGTGACCGTAGTTCACTTAAAGTGCGAGGTATCGACATGATACATGTTGGCAATAGAGGTGAAAACCTTAAAAAATTGCTTGCCCGTTGTGAATCAAAGTGGATTGCTACATTAGAAACCATCACCCCTAGAGGTCTTAATGAGAATATCAGCTTCTCATCATTTTTATGAAATATGTTTTTTGTTATCCCAGTCTCTCTATTAAGGTTCTTTTCTATTTTTTCTTTTCTTTTTACCTGCCTTTCCTTTCTCCCTTTTTTCCTTCTTTCATTTTTTCTTTTGTATTTTGGATGTGTATTTTAATTATTTCTGCATGCATTGTATATTGTTTGCACATATTGTGTTTTAATTCTTCTCCTAATTTCCCCACAATTTCTTTTTTTATTAGATCTAATACCCATCATTCAACATACATATTGAGACCGAGTACTGCTTTTGATAGACCTTGTATATACAAGTACTGCTTTTCACCTGAGGACACCATTATGCATCACTACATCTCTGGATGAACTGCCGGCTGCAATTGCATTCATTTAAATTACCATGTTTAATGTAGTTATTATTGGCGCCATCGGTTTGTTCCTATCATATGCATACTTATCCAAAGTTCTTTCTGTATCGTGTTCTCTTCACTCTGCTGTTTGTGCGCACGCTCGCACGTTCCCCAGCCACTATCTCTGGCGTCCTTAGGTTTCCTGGGTGTGCGAGGTTGTCATGGATATTCCATGCCGCCCACGCTTGTGTGGAGTGCCTGGACTGCAGGATGTGTGGCATGGGGTGGCGGTGATCGTGTGCGCATGCACCGCTATAACAGTGAGATGATATGTCTGTCATGCACTTACAAGCCGCCTCGTTACCACCCAGGTTGTTTGTATTAACTTATTGGGCGGCCGATTTAAAGCAGTCCACAGCACATCCTGGTACTATGGTCTTTTCTTCCCCCAAATGAAGCTGTTGTTACCACACTTATGTGAAACGTACGTAGGGGTATTCAGTTCCCAGGGTTATATCCATGCTGAGAGTGCTGCCTGTGGATCTTGACGATATACTATACTGGTATGTTTATCCGGCTTACGTTAGCATGTGTATTATGGGCACTTTAGCTCTTTAAACATCCAGTTCTAGTTTACCCTATTTATTTGCACAGGCACTTTTGGAATATTTTTCCAATCCATCTTTGCACCTTATTCTCCTATAGTGGCTTATTGCAATACCCTGTTAATGTGAATTTATGCACTCATGTTTTACTCTGTCACTAGGTTATTTCCCTGTGTATTCTCTTGCATTTTTCTTTGACCATAATCGTTTTTAATTGCCACAGTATTTCTATTTTCAATAAATATTTTGCAGCACTATTACTCCTTTTCTTCTCTTTTTGTATCTGTGCATGGAGTATGTTTCCTACTCCTCTGATTTGACATCTTTTTAGAGGGGCACATATGTTTTAATCCATATGGATATCGCTATTTAAATCTCTTACCTTTCGAGAAACTCATCAGGACTTTAGATTAGCTGGACTAACGTGGCGTCATCATTGGTGTGACGCACAGATAATATTGTGCTAGCTTGGCTAATCAAAAGCTGTGTTGAGGATCCTGTAGGGATCTGCTGAGCTCCAGTCTAGCGGCAAGAAACTATTGACTAGACTGATGATCCGGTATCCCATGAATCCGTCTTCCCTTTTATGACTACAGTGCACCTACAGTGTCCACAGAAAGTGTTGGGTAGTCTAAGAAACACCTTCCGTCTTATTATTGGTGGAGGCTAATGCAATCTCCTGCCCCCTAGAGCTCAGCTGTTGTATAGAACCACAAATCAGAGGCTCACATGGAAGTAAATGCATGGAGAACTGGTTTTTATTACAGTAAGAACAAATAAGTCTAAAACATAAAATACTAAACCACCAGTGACAAAGGTAAGTGTTGAACTTAAATTATGGGAATCTGGAGGATTGCTTTAAGTGCAAATCCAATACTATTTTTTAAAGGGGTTTTCCTCTTTGACACATTTATGACATAACGACATCAGAGTCCTCACATTTCCACAGAAGAAGGTTTCTGAATTACAGGCAGAGCAAATATTTTGAAAAATAAGGTGGATTTTCCAATAGTCTACTTGAAAATACAGTAAAACATGAAAGCAATTACTGCCTTGTTTGTTCACAATTTAACATATTATAGATAATCAAAAATAGTCCAGTTTTCTCGCCAAGAATGTGAAATGAGTAAATATCAGAAAACACGATTTACAGGAGGCTAATCTTGCAGAAGATTTGATATATTTATTTATGTACTGGAATTTGTGAAGCTGAAATTGCAGTGCAATGGGTTAATCCTAAAAGATCTGCGGGTCCCTGAGTATTTCCAGAGCACCTCCATGGTTGATTGACGGGAGATATTTGCGATGCATATTAAAAATAAACAAGGACAAGACCCTTCTGAAGGCAGCTTGTAAGATTTGGTACAGGGCGGCCTGCTTGATAGGCAGCAGTAAGATGCTACATTTCTTATTCAGAGACAGATGCTTCTGTGTCATTTCAATGACCTCTCTGCTTTTGGCTAAGTAAAACTTTACTGAGTGAAGGTTCGTCTAGGTACTGTATGATGTCTAATGTCTCAGCATAAACCTATAATGTTCAGTAATTCAATAAAGACACCCTCTAAAAAGTTGGCATAGAAAAGTGACCGTGTCGGCTTATCCTCATCTTAAGACGTCTTTTTCTATCGTTGGATCTCGGATACATTATTAACAGCTGTAGAGTTCTATCAACAGGCGACTATGGTAATTAAAACAGCACCGAGGAAAAGATGGCTTGCAGCACAATTAATTCACTCAAAAATAATAACAATAATTCATTGTAATGTACACCAGATGTCTGATACACCTGTTCCTTCTGCTAATGTGGGATGATCATCTTGAATGGCGGCTAGGCCTGTTAAACCAAAAATCTAAACATAGCTACTTGTCCTTAAATGTTACTCATAAAACTAATGAGTAATAACATAGCGCCCTATCTAGAGGTAATGTTTTTTCAGCTATATAAACTAAACATTTAGAAGGAATCCCATACTAATATACAATATAGTGTGAGAAGAGAAATTATTAATAGACACACCTTTAAAGGTGAAGAATACCTGCGTAATCAATTTAGGACACTGGTAAAATTTAAACTAAGACTTCCCGCAGCCTCAGCTTTACAACGATGTCAGAGCCACTGTTCTGGGATGGTGAGGTGACATTGATGTGTCATATGCCTGCTGCCAACGAGTGACCACTGTTTAGCTTCATCTCATCAATGTTCCATCAAGACCCACATCCACCAAGACAAATTAGTGACGGTTATAGCTAAAGAATGGCTGCTCGTTGACTGCAGTAATCACCCTCAGAGAATAGCAGTAATAACTATTTGAGAAAGGTTTGAGGATACAACCCAAAATGCGTGATGCAAGCCAAAACGCATCATTGTATTTGTGACTGCTAACTTTAAGACAATAAACTTTGGAAGAAGAGGTAAAGAAATCTGAGTGCCGATATCGTGTTATTACTGATATTTGGGATGCCACTCTATGATAAGAGCACCACTATCTAAAAGGAAGTGCCCACCTGGACTGTTCTTATGAGGACCTCCAAGAATAGTGGGGCAACACTAGGCACTGCTGTGGGAGATGAATATCTATTGTTTTATTTTAATTTGTGTGGGCAACCGCTTTAAGTTTCCAAGTCTTTTTTTAAGACTTTTAAGGACATGTGTGTAAAGGTGTGAACAGCCTCTTTAATTTTCCAAGTCTTTCTCTAAAGCTGGTGTCACACATAATGACAACAACAACGACAACGACAACGACAAAGACAATAAACTTTGGAAGAAGAGGTAAAGAAATCTGAGTGCCGATATCGTGTTATTACTGATATTTGGGATGCCACTCTATGATAAGAGCACCACTATCTAAAAGGAAGTGCCCACCTGGACTGTTCTTATGAGGACCTCCAAGAATAGTGGGGCAACACTAGGCACTGCTGTGGGAGATGAATATCTATTGTTTTATTTTAATTTGTGTGGACAACCGCTTTAAGTTTCCAAGTCTTTTTTTAAGACTTTTAAGGACATGTGTGTAAAGGTGTGAACAGCCTCTTTAATTTTCCAAGTCTTTCTCTAAAGCTGGTGTCACACATAATGACAACGACAACGACAACGACAAAGACAATAAACTTTGGAAGAAGAGGTAAAGAAATCTGAGTGCCGATATCGTGTTATTACTGATATTTGGGATGCCACTCTATGATAAGAGCACCACTATCTAAAAGGAAGTGCCCACCTGGACTGTTCTTATGAGGACCTCCAAGAATAGTGGGGCAACACTAGGCACTGCTGTGGGAGATGAATATCTATTGTTTTATTTTAATTTGTGTGGACAACCGCTTTAAGTTTCCAAGTCTTTTTTTAAGACTTTTAAGGACATGTGTGTAAAGGTGTGAACAACCTCTTTAATTTTCCAAGTCTTTCTCTAAAGCTGGTGTCACACATAACGACAACGACATCGCTGTTACGTCACCATTTTCTGTGACGTAACAGCGACCTTGTAAGTCGCTGTTATGATCGCTGCTTAGCTGTCAAACACAGCGACGCAGCAGCGATCATAACGTCGCTACATGTGCAGAGAGCAGGGAGCCGCGCACACTGCTTAGCGCTGGCTCCTTGCTCTCCTAGCTACAGTACACATTGGGTTAATTAACCCGATGTGTACTGCAGCTACATGTGCACAGAGCAGGATCCGGCACTAGCAGCAAGAGCGGTGGAGGCTGGTAACGAAGGTAAATATCGGGTAACCAGGGAAAGGTCTTCCCTTGGTTACCTGATGTTTACAGTGGTTACAGCTTTCCGCAGCTGCCAGATGCCGGCTCCTGCTCCCTGCTCGCTTCATTTCGTCGCTCTCTCGCTGTCACACACAGCGATGTGTGCATCACAGCGGGAGAGCGACGATGAAAAAATGAAGCAGAACAGTCAGCAACGAGCAACGACCTCACAGCAGGGGCCAGCTCGTTGCTGGATGTCACACACAGCGACAGCAACGGGACGTCGCTGCAACGTCACAGAAAATGGTGACGTAGCAGCGATGTCGTTGTCGTCGTCGCTGTGTGTGACACCACCTTAAGCCTTTTAAGGAAATTTTCATGCTGAGAATCATCAAGAATCAAGCAGAGATGTGCATGTTCAGCCTTTGTTCCTTTAATTGTCTATGGAACTGCTGGAAACCCGAGCACAGCACTTTGCTATATCCTGCAGTCTAAGTGACAACAAGGCTGAGTGGTTGGACCCGATGGCCCTTGAAGTCCCTTCCAGCTCTACCATTCTATGATTCTATGAGTATGGGCACCTCACCTACTTTCAAAGTAACTCTCTCAGAAGTTTAGGAATCCCATTCTCTGGATTCTTGAGAGTAACAGAGGTCAGCAATGTATTCCCATCGAAAGGGGATAAATTATGATTTTTGGGGAAACCACTTTGAAGGATCTTTACACCTCTCATCCAATAGTATACTGTTTCACTATAGATAAAGAAGGACACAAATCCTTCCACTTTATAAACATAACCTTTTTGCATGGTTTGTACAGATGCAGTTTTTTGACCATCAGCAGTTTGGTGTGTATTAGGGGGGCACTTCTGTTAATTATTTTCTTGATTAAAGGATTAAAGTCTTTCTACTTGGTGAATGTAAAGGCCCAGTCACACTAAACAACTTACCAGCGATCCCAACAACAATACAACCTGATAGGGATCGCTGGTAAGTTGCTAGGAGGTCGCTGGTGAGATGTCACACTAAGCGACGCTCCAGCGATCCCACCAGCAACCTGCCCTGGCAGGGATCGCTGGAGCGTCGTGGAAGCATGCTGCGCTTGGTAACTAAGGTAAATATCGGGTAACCAACCCGATATTTACCTTGGTTACCAACGCACACCACTTAGCGCTGGCTCCCTGCTCTCCTAGCCACAGTACACATCGGGTTAATTACCCGATGTGTACTGCAGCTACATGTGCAGAGAGCAGGGAGCCGTGCACACTGCTTAGCGTTGGCTCCCTGCACTCCTAGCTACAGTACACATCGGGTTAATTACCCAATGTGTACTGCAGCTACATGTGCACAGAGCAGGAGTCGGCACTGACAGCTGAGAGCGGCGGACACTGGTGACGAAGGTAAATATCGGGTAACCAAGGGAAGGGCTTCTTGGTTACCCGATGTTTACTGTGGTTACCAGCGTCCGCAGAAGCCGTCTCCTGCTGCCTGCACATTCAGTTGTTGCTCTGTCGCTGTCACACACAGCGATGTGTGCTTCACAGTGGGGGAGCAACGACTAAAAAATGGCCCAGGACATTCAGCAACAACCAACGACCTCACAGCAAGGGCCAGCTTGTTGCTGGATGTCACACTAAGCAACATCGCTAGCAAGTTGTGCATCAGCAGCGATGTTGCTAGCGATGTTGCTTAGTGTGACGGTACCTTAAGTTTCACGCAGACCAATTCTGTCAATGGAAACTCCCTGCAAACAAAATGTGTTTGGTCTGATCCCGCAGTCATGTATTTCTTCACTATTACTTCTTGCTAGTGTACAGAAGTGGTAATGGCTGCAGGATCAGATCACAGAAGGTTTTTTTGTAATACAGCAGGCCATCATAAACACATATAGGTCTGAATTAGAGCTGTATATACAAAATTGTGCATAATTTTTCCAAAAGGAATCCTGTCAGCAGGATTTCACATCAAAATCTATTTTATGGACATGTAGCGACAAGTCCAGTAATCATTGGTTTACATGGACAGTCCGTTCCTTTGTTACTAATTAGGGATGATCGAATACCTTAAATATTCGGCTTCGTGAATATTTTCCGAATACCTTGCCACTAATCAACTATTTGATGCACAATGTAAGTCTATGGGAAGCTCGAATAGTACCGGATAGTTGTTATTCGGGTTTCCCATATACTTACATTGCACATTGAATATTTGCGAATAGCGGCGAGGTATTCAGAAAATGTTCGCAAAGTCGAATAATCGAAGTATTCGATCATCCCTATTACGAATATATCAGCATTTGAATTGGTATGTAAATGAGGTTGCTGCACTGAATCCTCTGTCACTCCAGCTATTTTCCCCACTCAAGACAACCTCCTCCTGCTTTACTTGCGACTTTTTTGCTTGAAGTCATTCAGCATAGAGGCAGGCAGTCAGTCAAGTAGGAGGGATAAGGTTGTGCTGATGAAGAATAGAGCTGGAGTGACAGAGCGTTCTGATCTTCTGTATCCATTTGCATATCTATTCAAATGCTGATTTCTCACTAATGTATAAATGGATTGGCCATGTAGAGGTAGTGCTAGACTTACGCTTGATAGAGCTACATGAACATATAAATAGTTTAGGCTGAAATCCTGATGATATATTCCCTTTAAATGCCCACAAGTAGAAGAACATGGCAAAGAATGATTTCCCAGTGATGCATGAAAAGTAATTACGCAAATAAATATACACAGTTCAGACTATAGTGTAGAACAGATTAAAGACATACGGCAATAATGAACAGAAAATATGAATATTAATTGTAGAATACTTTCTTGAAACAATCTCAGCCCTGAGTATTTTAATTTCACACAGGTCTGACCTTCATACGTAGAGCGGAACCCTTGAGCACTGACTGCGTAGTCCGACACCATCCACAAAGTTAGGCGGTTTCCACTACTGACAATTGGAGCTGGAAGATGAAAACCTGTTAACCTGCGAAATGAAATAAGACAAAAGAATTAACATTTTAAGCCATGACCAAAAGAGAGAATTGTAAATTCTTTGCTAGCATATAAACCAAATTTTATGGCAGATTTCCCACCTGTCTTTTCAATTTTATTAATACTATAAACCTTCAGATGACTGGCTTGCTTATAATATTATCTTTATTTTAGGCTTAATACGCTCTCATTTTCCACATTATATTATGTGCAGAATTAAAATACGAGTCAAGTTACTCATTCACATATGGTAAACGTTCTTTAAAGGAGAAGTGCCACCTCTTACGAAAATCACAGCATTGTTATTATTATTATTATTATTATTATTATTATTATTACTATTATTATGCATCTAATGCTATGCTTCATTGCTGAGTGTGGCATTTCTTTTCTATAGAGTTCAATGCAACAAAATAATTATTTTTGAATGTTCGTAATGGAAAACATGTATAATGAAATTATTCCAGAAGCTAAAGACATACTGTTTTTACCTTCTTGTAGAATGGGTTACTGACCCAATATAAATACCTATTTACTATTTTGCAATTCTGTTAAAATGATATGCCATTTAGAATTAATGAGAAATTCTAGTCATAGTAAATGTATCTACACAATGTGAAATATTTCTTCTGGTAAACTAATAAAATAGGCAGGAACACTCCCGGAGGTATCTGTACAATCCAGAAGGCACCAGAACTTCATCAAACAGTCCAAATGTTTAGCTATACATAGATAAAGGCTAGAACTAGCAGCGAAGCAATATGATATCAATCACAGATGATATATAGGGATATTTACTAATTTATTCAATTATCTGCACCAGTTTTCTGCTTAAAAAATTAGCAATCTTTTTTGAGGTCACACTCCACTTTTTAACAGTAGGGGTGAAAGGTCATGTCACGGCAGAATGTGGCTTAAAATATTAACTATAATTTACTTGAGAAATTGGCATAAATTAAAGGAACTATCTCTATAGCCATTAGCTGGAGCAGATTTTAGTTCATAGCATATGGCCAGCCTAAGGTGTGCTAAATGTGCTTAATAAATTAGGGGCGTTTTACACCATAAGGCTGAAGTACGAAGTATCAGCCTTATTAAATGTCACCCATACTGTATTATAGCCTCCATCGGGGGTCGGTCTGGCTTTTTACCAATGATGCTGTGTTAGTGCAGCTGTCATCAAACACAGTAGCGTATTTCTGTTATCAAAATGGCAGCTGATGGATGAGCATGTGACCAGATCAGTCCGTCAGCCTCATCCAACCAAAAAACAGCTCACATTGGAAAGCTGGTTTTCTATTGGATGAGACTGATGGACAGGTTTGGTCACATGCTCCTCCCCCAGCAGCCATTTTCTGAACAGGAGGGTTGTGCGGTCTGTAAGGAAAGTTACTCTACTCAGTGGAGGAGAATACCTGTAATACTTATATATCATGTATCTGTGACACCCTGGCCTATCAGTTCATCAAAGGGTATTGTGCAACCTGCCCTTTTGCACAGTATCCGCATCCTCCTTGGTTACGGATCCCTGTTCTTTGGTGTTGCTAAGATCAGAGCCAATCAAAACCCTAGGAACACTTTGCACCACACCCACCAGACACACCATTGGAGGGCCTGAAGGAAATAGGGCCAGAAGAGAGAGGAGGTCAGGAGCTGGGCTCCTTGGAGAATACTAGGTGGCAGATCATGGTCTGGGCCTGGTAGGATCTGGAACCCCAGTCGCAGGGGATCATGTCAAGGGGCACGGATCTACCGAGGAGGTAGGGTAGGCAGGGTACGCGGACCCTAGGCCAGGAAGTAGCTTCACGCATCCTGGTAATTTACCCGACGGGGGTGAAGTCTTCAAGATTCATCCCTCACCCGCTCCAAAATTGGCGTACTAGCGCAATGAGGGGATAGGACTTTCCCAAAACACAGTCCATCAAATCCCAAGCGTGAACCCTGAGAGCAAGCTCACTCCGTTAGCCATATGGGTGAGCGGGTCCTGACTAGTTCCACACTACAGGGTCCAAACAGTGAAGAAGGTGCCACGGAATAGGTCACAGGCTAACAAGCAATACCAAGGGCATGGCTCCCTCCTTGCTGCAGCGGTGCTCATAATTCTGGTTTACAAACTGTCGGTGTCAGTATTCTTGGACTGAGTGGGTACGCAGAAAACCCTTTCCTCCCCAATGGCACCCCTTCACTGCCATCACCGGGCCCCGAGGCACAACCCCCTACCCACAGAGGGGTTAATACCGTGCTGCCATACCACCGCCACCGGGCGCTCCCAACAGCAGTGGTGGTACTCCAACTTACCACGCACCGGGGGGGGCGTCACGAGCTTCCAACTCCCCTGTACATAATTTCCCCCTTTTCACTTCGAGTGTCGCATGACCCCACTCCCGGGTACGGAAACCCTCGAGCCACTGCGGTTCCGGATCCGAGCGGCTCGGCCGCTGACACGGGGGCGGTACATATCCATTCAAAGTAAATTGACTGGATATGTTTATCAAAATAAAGTAGCCAACCCCTATATTTGTGAATTGAAAGGTACTCTGTCAGCAGGTTTCTGCTTTGTAATCTGAGGCCCTGCGGCTCTTATTACAATGTTTGCTTTTGTTTACCTGCAATGTTAGTATTAGTGGGTCTGAAGAGCACATGAGCTGTAGTCCGACTCCGCCCCCTTCTGTGATTAGCAGCTTCTGTCTATGGAAATGTACACTGAGAGCTTGGCATGGGCGAGAGCAGCTGTACGGGCTCTGCTACGTGCTAAATTGAAAATTTTGGATTGTGTAAAAAATGGCTGCACCCAGTAAACTAAGTCATACATTGTTGGATTTAGGATCTCTCTGCCTACATTATGCTTCTCTCACCTGAGATGGCAAAAACCTGTTGTCAGATTCCCTTTAACAATTTCTATTAGCCAGGACTCTTTTGAAAAGTGTCTGAAAAGTGTCTTAAAGAAGTGCACTTGGTACACATTTCATTTATTACTTTTTACTGTAAACTTTAAGTAAATCTCCCCAATATGTCCATGGATAAAGAGGACAGACAGAGACATAAAGTCAGACATCCCTATGATTACACTGACAAGGTCATATATGGCTTTTAACTAACACGGCTTGCAGTTACAGTCCTACAATTTGGAAGCTATTTTGTGTAAAACTGCTGCGGCATGATGTTACCATGACCTCTAGGCTGCTCAGTACTATAATATTCCTCTATACTTCAAAAGACAAGTATGATTGGTGCAGTAGTTTTGAATTTCCATCTACAATAAGGAAAAAAGGAGAAAGAAGCTTGGGAGGGGTCCTATAACTATATCAGCTGACCTCTTTTGGAGCAGATGAGAAATCAGGCAACACTAAAGTTGTGATGGACATATTTTAATAGAAGATGTTAATGTTATTGGTGGTGAACAGAAAAGCTTCAGAGTGTCTCACTTAACAGACTTGATTATGATAGCTATACATATGTAAGACATGGAGGAGAAGCTAAAAGGTACCTTAGATCTGATAGAATGGTAGGCCAGAGTGTGTAACACCTTACTGTGACTAGTTGCTATGTATAAAGCTATAAGAGGTGGATAGGCTGTCACATTCCCCCCCTGAAGACACCAATTGCCGTGATATAATGCAAATTATGATGTGTAATGTAATGTTTAATGCTCCATGTCCTTGGCCATGTCTGTCCTGTTGCGCGGGCTCGCGGTAATCACCGCACATGCCTGTTGGTCTGATTAGCAGACATGTGAGGCATACAGGTGCGGGTGGATCAGAGATCCACCCTCGCCTTTTAACTCCTTAGATCGTGCAGTCAAACTTCGGTGGGGATCATGCTATTCCCCACCACCATCAGCGCTCCTATGTCCTCATCATGGGGAACCAATGTGTTGGCATGGCAACGTGGGGATAGATGATGACCTCTGTCATTTCCATGACTCACTTCCTGTGAATGCCGGAAAAGCATAGATGCTGACGGGAACAGCATTTCTGCTGATCAGAGCGATGCTTAAGGATTGCTCTGATCAGCAGAACAGTGTAATCATAATGTCTTCTGGGGTACTAGCAAAATCATTATAAAAAAGTTTTAAAAAATAGTAATGAATAAAACCCCCTAAAAGTTCATATCACCCGCCTTTTTCTCCATTGCAAATAAAATAATAATAATAATTGTAAAAAAAAAAAAAAAAATTTAGTATCACTGCTTTCAAAAATGCTTTACCTATCAAAATATAAAATCAATTAATCTGATCGGTACATGGCGTAGATGGAAAAAAATTCCAAACTCCAAAATTATGTTTTTTAAGTCACCAGAACACTGTATTGTAATGCAATAACAGGCGATCAAAACATCACATCTACGCAAAAATAGTATAATTAAACAAGACAGCTCAAGACAAAAAATAAGCCATAACTGCGCCCCAGATCCCAAAAAGTAAGAATACTAGGGTTCTCGGAAAATGGCGACAAAAGCACTACTTTTTTTTTTTTTTTTTTTTTACAATTTACTGAATTTTTTTCACCACTTTGATAAAAGTAAAACTAATACATGTTTGGTATCTATGAACTTGGCCTACCTGGAAAATCACACTGCCAGGTCAGTTTTTCAAAATAGTGAACACTGTAAATAAAAAAAAACAAAACAATTGTGCAATTGCACTTTTTTTTGCAATTTCACCGCACTTGGAATTTTTCCCCCATTTTGCAGTATAATATGGGGCAAAATAAATAGTCTCTTTCAAAATTACGAATTGTCCCACAATAAAACATGCCCTCATATGGCTATATTGATGGGAAAAGAAAAAAGTTATGGTTCTTGGAAGAAGGGGAGGAAAAACGAACAACTGAAAAGTGCTCGGGGGTGAAGGGGTTAAATGGGTTTGCTCAAAATAGGCTAAGATTAAGTTAATGTTTCCCTGCATAATGTTGTGCATTGCCATGTGAGGCAGCTCTATTTTGCCCAGCAACAGGCAGTGAACAGGAACAGTTAAGGCCACTTTACACGTAGCACCATTGCTAGCGATGTTGCTAGTGAAAGCACCCGCCCCCATCGTTTCTGCGTCACGGGCAAATCGCTGCCCATGGCACACAATATCGCTGGTATGTGTCAGACGAACATATCTTTGTAACGACGTCGCTGTAGCCACCGGACAACCTCTTTTTATTAGGGGGCGGTTCGTGCGGCATCACAGCAACGTCACCATGCAGGACACCAATGGAAGCGGAAGGGCAGAGAGGAGCTGCAGGATGGATCATCACTCCCACTTTGTTGCGGGAGGACGCAGGTATGCTGTTGTTCATCGTTCCTGGGGTGTTACATGTAGCGATGTGTGCTGCCTCAGGAACGACGAACAACCTGCGTCCCAAACGAGCAACGATTTTTGGGAAATGAACGACGTGTCAACATTCAACCATGTGGTGAGTGTTTTTCATCGTTAGCGGTCGCTCTTAAGTAGAGATGAGCGATGTTCAAGGCTCGAGGTTCGCCAATTTCATGTTCGAGTGATTTTGGGGGGTGTTCAAGACGTTCGACGAACTCAAGCCTTTTGCTAAAAGCTAGACAGTTCTAGTAGCATTCGAGAACGGTTCGATCAACAAAAGCCTAGCTAGTTACTAGCTGGCTTTTTACTGTAATAGTGTGAGTCACTGTGAATCCCGCTATTATCAAAATTCAGCGTATAGTGTGAGGGGGCTGGGGTTTAGATCAGTGCTGCTGCAGAGTGCTGAGAGAATGCCGATCGCCATTTTTTTTTCCCTAACCGCGAGTACAGTGGGGCGGGCCAGGCTTTCAGAAAATCACAGAGACACACCCTGCAAAGTGGATTTTTGTCAGACAAGCAAGGCTGTGCATGTCACATGTCCTTGCCTTATAAGACACGGCCAGTTTCCCCGTCGCCGCCATTATATCTCTGCTGCGTGTGGGTGACAGTCAACGCTCCCGCTGCTGCTGCTGATGTGTGCGCCATAGAGATACAGTGCAATCTACAGAGCACTTTAGGGATTAGGGATTACTGGTTATTTCAGCCCTTTTCAGGGCTAATTTACAGGCGTTCATAGCCATAGCTGCTAGGCAGGTCCTTGCAAACGCTGTGTGGGGCTTTAGATAACAGAGTCTGGCTACCTCAGCTCAGGCAATTCCTTGCTGCATTTTTTCATTAGCAGGGATAGAAAGTGAGGCTTCCTTTGCTGTCCTGCTACCTACAGCACCCGTGCATTCTACCCACCTGCCCATTTTTGCCACGCTATTTTATTTCCCCAAAGAGCTGACACTTTTTGGGGCATCTTAAAAGTGTCTGGAATACTAAGTTAGTGTTCCTTTGCTGTCCACTGACCCACAGCACCCGTGCATTCTACCCACCTGCACATTTTTGCCACCGTATTTTATTTCCCCAAAGAGTTGACACTTTTGTGGCATCCTAAAAGTGTCTGGAATACTAAGTTAGTGTTCCTTTGCTGTCCACTGACCCACAGCACCCATGCATTCTACCCCACCTGCCCATTTTTGCCACGCTATTTTATTTCCCCAAAGTGCTGACACTTTTTGGGGCATCCAAAAAGTGTCTGGAATACTAAGTTAGTGTTCCTTTGCTGTCCACTGACCCACAGCACCCATGCATTCTACCCACCTGCCCATTTTGGCCACGCTATTTTATTTCCCCAAAGAGCTGACACTTTTTGGGGCATACTACAATTGTTTGGGATACTACCTTAGTGTTCCTTGGCTGCTAAGAAAGGTACACCACGTGTGCATTCTACACTCCTCTCCATTTCTGCTACGCAATTATTAACTGCAGGTAGTCCAGCCAATCTGTGACGAAGGTGCAGGCGTGCATATAATGTTGCCTTCATCCAAAGGTGGTTCTCTCGATGTCTGAGAGAGCTCAACACCACCAGCTGTTTCCACTTTCAAAACAACTGACGACATGACAATCACACTCCCTGTTGCAGGTAAAGGGGTGGAAGGTCAGCATGAAAAAGCATGTGTGACTGCTGTCCCCACAGTCACAGAGGATGAAGAGCACGCAGATGCCATTGATGAGGCAGACGGTGGTTGCACCGCCCCGCTAGGCCGCATTGTAGCATAGTGACCTTTCTACTGCGACTTATGCCTCATTTAAAGTAGTGTACAGGGTGGGCTCCCCAGTATACAGCAAAACCACACACTAGGAAAAGGACTCTAGGCAGTTGGGTTGATAAATGATTGTTTAACTTTCCCAAAACAAACAATAAAAACCATGCATAAAACTGAAAGAATATAACAATCTATTCACAATTCCAAAAGCTTACACCCCTATGCTGCGACACTCGTAATGACGATTTATACCCCCTGCTCACCAACTTTTGCCTAACCAAGGGACTGTCTAAATAGTTGCTTACTAACTGGTAATCCCTCTGCGTAGCAGGAGTAAGGCTATGTGCGCACACTGCGTCTTTTTTACGCTGTGTTTTTGTGCGTTTTTGGCTGCTAATAACGCACAAAAACGCACCTGCGTCGAAAAAACGCATAAAAAAACGCATGCGTTTTTGCTGTGATTTGGTGCGTTTTTGGCTGCGTTTTTGATCTCTGCGTTTTGCTGCGTTTTTCCAATGCATTGCATGGGCGGAAAACGCAGAAAAACGCAGGAAAGAACTGACATGTCCATTTTTTTTTTTTAACTCAAAAACGCAGGTAAAAAGAACAGATGTGTGCGGACAGCAAAAATGAAAACTCATAGACTTTGCTGGGGAAGCAAAGTCCTGCAGTTTTGAGGCCAAAAACGCACCCGAAAAACGCGCACAAACGCAGCGAAAAACGCACTGTGCGCACATAGCCTAATTGTGTGTGTGTGTGTGAACACGACTTACTAGTGTCGCATCACAAGAGCTTACAACTTATCTACCTAAATATAGACAAAACCCATTTACCCCCTGAGTACCCTTTTTAGCTTAAGCCTCACAGATAAGGTAGATGATAACAGTGTGAATGCAAACCACACATCTCAGCCACACAGTCCTGGAAATCTTGTAAAGCAACAGTCAATGCAAGCATGTGTCGCTGTCCCTCTATGATTTAAACTGTAAGTGACAATTTGACAGTGCAGAGGCAGCAAGTCTTATTGTCTATATAGTCGGCCTAACCAGAACAGATATGTGTTTTGCTAAGAAAACAAAGTGTTGCGTGCACGTATTACTGTCTGGGCCCAGCCTACCGTACCCGGGTACTGTGGTATCCATTTGCCATAAATACAGATTTTAAGCTTCTCTCACAGTAAACAGTATAGACAGCACCAGAAGAATGTCGGTCTGTGGCACAGGATGCTGCTCACAGGCATTACGGTCCTCCTCACCAAACTCCAACACGACTCCCCTCCCAATTGACCGAAGTGTTTCCACGGTGGCTCCTTGCTGTAACATACACCTTTAGCTTTTCCTTCTGTTCATGGACAGCATCTCCTCTGCTCTTCAAGTCCACAACCCAAGACTGTTTTGCTATTGCTATAGTGACCCAACAGACAGTCAGATGCAAAAAACAGCTGCCCCTTGTGTGTAGTCTGCAACAATGCATGCAATGAATGGCAAATAAGCATGTTGCATTGACAGTGGATAAAGCTGATCAACACACCCTCACGCTATCAATTCATGTGACACTTGTGACACATGTGGCACTTCATGGACAAAGTACTCTAAGTAGTGAGTTTTTGGCCTCTACTTAGAGATTGGTGACAAGTCTTACAGATGACATGACTTGGGTGATCCTTTGCGATGTCAAAAAAGCCCCAGGCTAAACAAGGCTTACAGTCCATACGACCTGCAGAGCCACCACGACTTCTGCTCAGAGGCAGAGTTGTGGCTGAGGATTCAGTTGTTGACGTGCTTCCAGTACTTTGTCTCTGTCCAGGAAGACGCAACGTAACCTCGTCGTAAGTAGCATCCTACTCCACCTCCTCTGCTGACCTCATCGACTGGGTGACTTTGGTTTGACAGTAAGTGGGGTCTCCAACCTCATCATCACCCTGTGTGTTTTCACTCCCCTCGTCCTGAGTCCTCCGAGGCAACCTCTTCCTGCCCTGACCGAATAGTAAAGTTGTCGTTCCAATCAGGTATCTGAGTCTCATCAGCATGTTCCCCATTGTCTCCACCAGGAGGATTTACAGTTTGGGAATGAGGGTGTACATTATGCTCAGCACCTTCTTCATCGGGGCCTGGATCCGACTCACAAAGCTTCTGGGCATCAGTGCAGATCATTTCCTTGTCTGGACTCACAGCAGCTTTGGAGCAGACCTCTGATTCCTAGGCTATAGTGTGACTGAACAGCTCTGCAGACTCAGCCATCTCTGTTACCCCATACTCAGCAGGGCTGGTATAAACTTGAGAGCTGTTAGGAAGCAAGTGCAATTGGGTTGACACCACAGAGGAATGGAGTATTTGGGATCTTGAACTTAAGGTGCAGGAGAGGCCACTTTATGGAGCACTTGAGATCCATTGAAGCACCTGCTGTTTTGGTGCCTCATCTACATTTGGTAGCGATGGTCGTGTCCGTGAAGAAAGGGATCATATCAGATTATCCACAGGAAGAAGTACACCTCTTATTTTGGTTACGAATTAGTGCCGCCGTAGACGCTTGCAGCCTGCTGCGGTTTCAGTTACGCCAAGGCATCAGCTGCCATTTTTGGCCGTGCCTCGGGTCGCCCAGCTGGCTGCTTTCTCCTCCACATCTAAGTGTGGAGGGGGGGCTTAGTGCGCATGCGTGTGCCGATTTACGCCAGCCACAGCCTAAGTCCAGTGTTTCTTCTAGTGAGTATGCTCAGCCTGACTGTGCCATTGCTGAGGCCAAGTCCTCAGTTCTGGCTACAACGCATGCTCCCACACTTAGTGCGAAAAGCCTCTTTGCACAGGTACTTGGACTCCGTGCCATTTCTAAGTCCGGTGTTGTGCCAAGAGAGCATGTTGAAGCTGATAGTCTTTTTTCTGAGACTGTTATTCAGGCTACTGAGCATGCTCAGGCACTTACTGCATCAGAGCCTAGGTCCAGTAATGAACTCTTTGGCCCTGTCCGTGACTTGGCAGGCCCAGATAGGCCACAGGGCATCAGGTGTCCTGATGATGTGGCCATGCCACTCCGGACTGGCTTGCAGAGGCCCGCCCCTATGTCTTGTCACCTCATTATTTTTGGTCAGACGATGACTGGTGAGGTGTTTGGGACGTAGCTGTCATGAGGTCATCATTGAAGTGGCGGTTCCAAATAGGCTGCTGGTTATGCCACTGATGACGTGGCACTCTACTTTTGTCTCCTGGAGGTGCATTGTGGTCTACCCTGGGTTGGGGCGGACCCTGGTTATATAAGGGGCTGGAGACAACAAGGAGGTGCGCAGTCTTCTATTATGCTCAGAAAGAGCACACCTCCATGTGTTGAACCCATTGCAGCTTTAGGCCAGAGGTAGGCAGGGATAGGGTGTCGGTGCAGGCCACCACCACACTTGGTAACGAAGGACGGTTAAGACCAGCTCCTGTCCTACCAGTCATGCAAGTGCAGCCCAGTGGCATTAACAGGGCTGCTGCTGCGCCTGCTGTCCACAGGTGTGCCCCCTACGCACACGGACAGCGTACCCAATGGCCCCTGTGTTGTTAACAGGGAGTTCCTGGGCTGGGTGTGTGGACCCTGTGACGCTAACAGGGTTCACAGTTTCCAGATCCGAATGTGGTCTAACTCGGTTCAGGCTACTATTAGTTTCAGAGCCACCTAGCTCTGTATCCTCCGCCTAACCTTCGTGTTGCCAGCATCTCCTTTTCCATCTGGGAGCACGGTGGACCCCGACTGGCGATTGGGATAGATACAACTTTCTCCAAATCTGACAGTACCCCCGTAACAGATGGTGTTTCTTCAGCAGATGTTACTGTTGCTTAACCACCAGACCTACGGACACAAACGTTTTTCTCCTTTACAACACACCTGTTCCCCTTTCCACCAGCATATGGCCTTTTGCCACTCATTTTGTATATTTACAAATTTGCAACTCTGCAGGGACACGATACTCAACGCCGTCTCAACACAGCAGCCAGCCCTCGGTCCCTCAGATGTGGACAAGTAAAAGACCATTTCCTCCTAGCCATGACAAAGCGTTGAGATTCACTCTGTGCAGCACTGGTGTTTAGTGGAAAAGCCGAGCTAAGATTGCGTACCTGCTTCTGCTGATACTCCTGCATACGTGCGTCCCTTTCTATGGCAGGATTATTTTCGCCATATTTTGTCTTGTAGCGGGGATCTAACAGTGTGGCAACCCACTAGTCAGCATTACATCGAATTTCGGACAATCCGAGGGTCATGTTGTAGATAGTGCAGCAAGAAGGCGCTCATGTGTCTTGCGCATCCAGGAGGACCAAGTCCTTGCTGTGTTTGTGGTGGAGAGGTGAGAATCATGCCTCCTTCCTCTGCCCTGTCCCCCCAACCTCGCACAACCGAAATGTGAGCAAGCTCTCCCTCATCTGCTCAGTCTTCCATGCCCATCGCCAGTTTGTCCTCCATTTATTTCTGGGCTCCTGCACCTTCCTCAACAGTTAGGCTGATACTATGCGCCCTTGTTAATCCCTCTCCCCCACCGTCCCATGCCTGCCGCCTTGGTGCTGCTGACCGTCTGGACCTTGTAGATCTTGTTATCCCTTCAGCATATGACTATAAATGCTGTTTCGAGTGTGCTCCTGCATGTAGATGACCGGAATTGTCATGCCGATAATAACAACGTCAGCGCTAAACATCTTCGTCGCCATTTGTAAACTTCGAAGAAGGGTGCATAGGTCCTTGATCTGAGACCACTCCAGCAGCGTGATCTGCTCCACCTCTGGATCAAGTTAGCCCAGGCTATACGTCATAACGTATTGCAGCAGGGCTCGCCGATGCTGCCACAGACGCTGCAACATGTGCAGATTCAAATTCCTGTGTGTCGGCACATCGCATTTCAGGCGGTGAACTGCCAGACGGAAAGACTTCTGGGGCAATGCAAGTTGTTGAACTGCTGGGTGTGAACGGTGGAAGTGAGCACATAGCGAGCGTGGCCGCCGCAGAAGGCCATGTAGGCCGGGATGGTGGTTTAAAAATTGCTGGAAAACCAGGTTCAACACGTGAGCCATATAACGCACGTGTGTCACATTGCCCTGACGAAGGACCGTACCCAGATTTGCATCATTGTTGCACACAGCTGTTAAGTCACCACCGGAGTATGCTCCAGCAACTTGTACTCCGATCGCCAGGTGACACTGTGTTCCTTTCGTACATAGTGCTGATGATGGGAGAGGAGTTGATGCCAGCGGCACCGGTGGCCACAGGTTCCGCTCAGCCACTGGGCTGGGTTACCTTGAGATATGCAGAACCACTGACTGACTGTAGGTGGTGGTTATCTCACAGCGGAAGTACCATCATTCAGCTACAAACAATGGGAAGACACCACACCCTTTTTTAGGCCCCTCCTGTCTGCTAACCACTGCCAGACATAGTTCTGAACTTCTGGTTCCTGTTCCACCCAGTTCTGTTTTGTGATTTTGTTTCCGGACTACGTCTCCTGCCTGCTGTTTATGTACCTCGTTGCCCGATCCACATTTGACCTCTGCTTGTTTTCTGATTAAGTCCTGGCCGTCCGATTCTGTTCATGTTCCTCAATTCATGGTTTGACCCTGCCTGACTACTACTCTCTCAGACTGCAGCCTTCCACAGGTATTGATCACCTTGGGCCCTGTGTAATTCCAAATCCCTGTATATGGGTTAAAGGGTTTCAGGGTTCTGGGGGTCCTGCTTGGTGAGTGGCTTCCCTCTAGCCTATCCTTTACAGCCCACCTGAGTGTGTGGATCCAGGCAGGCGTTACACTGTGCCCTCTGCAGAAGGCCATCTAGGCCGGGATAGTGGTTTAAAAGTTGCTGGATAACCAGGTTCAACACGTGAGCCATACAAGGCATGTGTGTCACATTGTCACAGAGAAGGGCCGCACCCAGGTTTGCATCATTGTTGCAAAAGGCCTTCCCTAGCTGCTGGTTGAGTGGAGACAACCATTGATGAAACTCGGTCTCACTCTGCAGAGCTTACCGTCCACAACTCCTTAGCGGTGTGACTCACATTTCCCAGACATTTCAAAGTAAAAAGTCGACCACCTGATGCTGTTGAGCTCTGCTGCCAGCATAGTAAGGAGGTGTGCGGAATTCCTTGTGCACAGTTACAACGCCGATGGCCTTACAATACAGGTTTTGAGCAGAGGTTGAGGACCTAGATGAGGTTGAGGAGGCAGAAGCAGTGGAGGAACTTTTACATACAGAGGAAGGATTGACACACAACTCGTGGGGACGGCAAGACTTGTACAGCAGAACCTTCTCCATCTCTCACAATAGTTTGCCAGTGCCCAGTCAGTGACATGTAATGACCCTGTCTATGATTACTGGTCCAAGTATCTGTGTTGAAATGCACCCTGTCGCACACAGAGTTTCTCAAGGAAGTGGTGATGTTGTGTGCAACATGCTGGTGTAGCGCGGGCATGCTTTTCTTGGAGAAGCAGTGGTGACTGGGCATCGGCTCTTGGGGCACTGCGAAGGGCATAAGGTCTCGAAAATCCTCTGTTCAAAAGGTTGGAAAGGCAGCATTTCTGTAGCCAACAGTTTGAAGATGCTGAAGGTCAACCTCTTAGGCATGTCATGCCCTTCTAAAATCATGTAAAAAACAGCAAGGGGACTCCAACCACAGTCTCCCTCATTTCCAAAAATTGGGCCACACACACCCCACTTCACTGGCATCAGTTGTCCCCCAGTTGCAATTTTGAAAAGATGCTTTGCATGAAGCACTCTCAAAAATACACCAGACTTTCGCCTCCCCTGGATGACACAGGGGTAGAAAAGTCCTCTGTGATCCATGACTTGTTCATCTTGGTTCTTTTTGAAAAAAGCAAGGGGACTCCAACCACAGTCTCCCTCGTTTCCACTAATTGGGCCACACACACACCACCTCACTGGCATCAGTTGTCCCCTAGTTGCAATCTTACAAAGATGCTTTGCATGAAGCACTCTCAAAAATACAACAGCCTTTCGCCTCCCCTGGATGACACAGAGGTAGAAAAGGTCTCTCTGATCCATGACTTCTTCATCTTGGTTCATTTTGAAAAATGCAAGGGGACTCCCACCACAGTCTCCCTTGTTTCCAAAAATTGGGCCACACACACACACCACTTCACTGGCATCAGTTGTCCCCAGTTGCAATCTTAAAAAGATGCTTTGCATGAAGCACTCTCAAAAATACACCAGACTTTCGCCTCCCCTGTATGACACGGGTAGAAAAGTCCTCTGTGATCCATGACTTGTTAATCTTGGTTCTTTTTGAAAAAATCAAGGGGACTCCCACCACAGTCTCCCTCGTTTCCAAAAATTGGGTCACACACACCACTTCACTGGCATCAGTTGTCCCCCAGTTGCAATCTTAAAAAGATGCTTTGCATGAAGCACTCTCAAAAATACACCAGACTTTCGCCTCCCTTGGATGACACAAAGGTAGAAAAGTCCTCTGTGATCCATGACTTCCTCATCTTGATGAACGTTAGTCTGTCCACATTGTCAGTGGACAGATGCGTGCGCTTATCTGTCAGCACACCCCCAGCAGCACTGAAGACACGTTCTGAGAGAACGCTGGCTGCGGGACACGACAAGATCCCCAAGGCATAAGTGGCGAGCTCAGGCAATTTATCCAGATTGGAAGCCTAAAATGAGCAAGGCTCAAGTTGCACAGTAATGGCATCGATGTTCACTTGCATATAGTCATATATCTGTGTCTCCTACTCTTTTTCCTCATCCAGCTGTTTTGTTTTCGCATGAGTATATGTCCTTGTCACTTTCCCATGTGTTTGTGTTGTCTTGGGAGTTGTTTGCTGCCTTTTGGACACCTTTGAAGGTGTTTTCTATATGTTTATGTTTGCCTCCCATTGTTTTCAATGGGGTTCGAGAGGTTCGTCGAACGGTTCGTCGACCCGAACTCAAACGGGGCCTCCGTTTGCCGGACCAAACCGAACTCGAGCTTTCAGAGGCTTGCTCATCTCTATTCGTTATTTGTAAGTGTTACACGCAACAACGTCGCTAACAAGAACAGATTGCATCACGAATTCCATGACCCCAGCGATATCTCGTTAGATATGTTGTTGCTTATAACGGGGCTTTTAGAGTTAGGAATTGGTAGTAGCCCACAGTAGGAAGGGCTAGAATACAGAACAAGAGATTGTTTTTATATGTTTGGAGTGAGTTAGTAAGTTGTCGGTCAGCTAAACAGAAGCGAGTACACCCTCAGAGAAAGAAGAACAACTTTGGGTGTGTGTATTACAAGGACATGGGAGCAAGCATCAGCAATGAACCTACAGTGATGGCAGTTCTCTGAAGCAGGTGAGTGTGGTTAGTCTGGGATTCAAACAGCTATAGCTATATATGCAGCAGTAGTTACTGGACTCTGGGGAACAGTTCTGAGGAAAAGGTGAATTCGGTCAGACCAGTGGTACGTTTATTATGATGGTAGCTATCAAGAGCTTCCTTATGTTAGTTTTATTAAAAAATGGAGTCACACCTATGTATTTCCATGCTGTTCATCTGAAATGATCACAAGTATTGTGCAGATGTCCAGAACCACTATGCATATGAAGAAAAATACAAGTGTAATACCTGCTACCCTTTGCACGTACTGTAAGTTTATTCTTCAGTAAAAAGGACTCTGACTTTACAAACTTGTCTGGCTTCATCATCTTGTGGATCAAGGGGTCTGTCATCACTCAGAGCTTGGCAGGGTTGAACTTGAAGGTGTCCACAAGAGCAACAGTACCACCACACACACCCTGGATCCCCACCTTTTTGTAGCATGTCGGGACACGGAAAGCGAGTATATCTACCGCCCCAAGCCATATTAGAAGGCAACTGTAAGTAATTGGGACATCCATGCATTTGAAGGGAAATCCTTCAGTGATTGTTGTAGGTATGTTTTTTAATTAATTGTGTTAATTTTTAAGAGGTTGTCTTGAAATTGGATGTAATTGTTTTCATTTTTTTACACAAAATCACTGCAGAGGCTTAAACAGTAATACATTTATTTTCCATTGTTAAAGGAAGTCTAAGACCAGGTTTTTCTACCTGCATGATGTAGGGGCACAGACTCTGATTCCAGTGATTTATTACTTACTTGGTTTTGATAAAATCACCATTTTGTCTGAGGCAGATCGAGCACTTGTCTGAATTTCGAGCTCTGTTTAACCCCGCTTACACCACTGATTGGCAGCTTTTTGTGTACACAGCTTTACTAGTCCCTTAGTGATAATCTGATGCTATTAAAACAGTGATTTTATTAAAACTACAGCAAGCACTCTAATAAGTGACACATCCCAGGAGTTAAAGTCTGTCTCTATGTTATGTTTCTCTCAGATGACGTGGCAAAAATGTGTTGAATGATTTCTTTTAAATGGAACCAATCACCAGGATTTTCGTATGTAACATAAAGCCAGTGCTATACTGGCACTATCAGGCTGACTCTATACATACAGTTAGGGATTAGCTCGGATGTATAGGTTTTGAAATCCAAAAAATTAAAGTTTATAAAATCACCAGCTTCTTGAGTGACAGCAGCTGAGGATCAGATAATATCTGGGGGTATTCATAGTTATCCCCTCCCCCTGTTAGAATTAGCATAAGCATTATACAATCGACCTAGCAGGACCTGTGGTGAGATCATACCCATGTAACCAGAAGGGGCGGGGCCTCAGCCAACAGAAAAATGTTGCTTCCTGGTATCAGCTTTGCTGGCAGAGGCCCCACCCCTTCTGGACACATGGGTATGACTTCACCACAGGTCCCGCTAGATCAATTGTATAATACCTGCTACCCTTCGTACATACTGGAAGTTTATTCTTCAGTAAAAAGGACTCTGACTTTACAAACTTGTCTGGCTTCATCATCTTGTGGATTAGTGCTAATTCTAACAGAGAGAGGGGATAACTGTGAATACCCTCCCAGATATTATCTGATCCTCAGCTGCTGTCACTCAAGAAGCTGCTGATTTTATAAACTTTAATTTCTTGGATTTCAAAACCTATACATCAGAGCTGACCACTACAGGTATGTATAGAATCAGCCTGATAGTGCCAGTATAGCACTGGCTTTAAGTTATATACGAAAATCCTGGTGATTGGTTTCCATTAAGGCCTCTGCCACATTCACGTGCCTCCGGTACATGTTTGGCAGTTTTTTCACGTACCGGAGGCATGTACACACGTGAACATATGATTTCATAATTGTTTGGACACACGTAAATATTTTGGAATGGAACGCGTGTCTGTTCCGTACTTACGTGTGTCCGTTTGTTTCGCACGCTGACATGTCCACGTATTCTCCGGCAGCACGGTTGTCACACGGCCCGCACCCGTAGCACACGGATGTAGTGTGGACGCGGTCCCATGTGACATGCGCCAGAGAAAACGCACTTGTCAAAGAAAAAAACCCCAAACCTTTACTCACCTTCTCCTGCCCTCCTGTCTCTGCCACTGCTGTCACTTGCTATCAACCGCCGCTCATTATGCTCATTTAATATTCACTTCACTGCGGCTTGAAGCAGCAGCAACAGAGGGGAGTCGGCAGGGTTGGAGACCAAAGATCAGCACCCTGGACAGCAGGAAGGACCACGTGAGTATGCAAATTACCGGTTCTCCGTGTGTTATCGCAGATAGCACACGGAGAACACACGTACCGGAGACACGTACTTACCTACACGCAACACGCAGGGAAAATACGTGTCTCGCGGCACGTGCGTGATTTTCACGTGCGTGTGGCAGAGGCCTAAAGCATTATTTGCCTTTCCAAGACATGTTCGTATCCAGTATCCTTTAACATCTAAGCAATCTGTGATTCCTTGGTTTTGATCACTGTGCTTACGTCTGAGTGTCCATCACATATCCGAAAGTCATGAATAGTTAGGATTATATGACTTCTATTTTAGAATATGAAGCTTTATCATTTCTGCTGATTTATAACCTTTATAGACAATATCTTCAATTTACTGTAATAAAATTTGGATTCCTTCTGTAAAATTTAATGTGTAGTGCTGCACAAGGGCAATTGGCCATAAAAAGTAAATGAAGGGGATCTCAAGGTCTCAGCCTGAATGGCCACATAGAATGTTAGATTCTAAGTGACTGAATAACTAAAGAAAAGGAATGGGATATTTAAATTGGATTTCACTCCCAATCCCTGCTGCCCCTATCTGGAATGGCAGAACACCCTACAATACTTTTTGATAGCATGCGGCACACGATTGTTGGCTGCCATCCTGGCTACTTGTATATTATCTTTGTGAGCAGCAGAACAGTGTGGGAATCAGTATATGTATTACGCTTTTTTAAGCTGAGATCACTTAACCTCACCAATAATTACAGAAAGGATTAAAAAGCAGGAGAAACAAATCCTTAGGGATGAGAAAGACTGTCTGAAATGGCTATGATTGAATTATGTACAGCGCGGTTTAAATCTGCATTCACAATCTGTCATCTGCAAGGGTTCTGTGATCCAAGGAGAGCTGGAAGTTTCTTGATATTGTTGTCTGACAGTGGCAGCTATCAATGTGACAGAGCTGGATAATGCATTGTAATGCTAATTCACTTCCTTCAAGGTTCCGAAACTTGAAATCGCCAGAATGTTCTCATTTGAATACATGTTGTGCACGTGCAATGCAAGTGCATCGTACGCTGGAGAAGTCATACATAGCCACTTATGGTTTATCACGAAAACCATCTTCCCGTCCGGCCGCATTATAGCTCTTAGATTTTAAATGCTTACAGTATATCCTTACAGTATATTTCTTGTTATATGTTTTATTTCTTTTTACTTCCGCCACAGCTAAATGCAAGATTTCAGGCCTGAATGCAAAATCTGTACCTCCCACTAGCCATCTGCCATTCATCATGCTGTTGCCTTTTTACACGCCAGAGAGTCCTTTGGACATCCTGAGACACCATGAGAATGATGCAACTGCTACCTCTGGATACTCTACAATCGAGATCCTGCCCAAATATTGTATATGAGTTAAATCATTGTTGAATGATAACAACCAGAATTATTCAATGTCACTACATAAAAGAAAGTAACCCAACTGTTTGTGTGCAGATAAATATCTAATGATAGAATGTTTTCTAACTCACTCTATCTGTGGTGCACAGCTGGCAGCCCATAGGCCACATGCAATGATATTATGAAAGGGCCCCCAAACAACATGCTTACCTGTGCCGGGTGGCTGCATATATGTATTTTCCATGTCATAAAGAAAAGGAGTGGCATGTAGGCGGGAAATGGCCCACCCCAATTACCATTCTATGCGCCACCTATTACTACAGTCTTGGACAGATGTTTTGTCGCTTATCCATGTTATGTAAATAAAAGCTTAGAACCTGACTTTAAATTCATCCATTGGTTTCATAAATTACTCTTTAGAAACTGAAACCCTCCCAAATTTGGTTTAGGTTATGAAAATAAAGTTGCTGCAAAGCTGAAATATTGATCATTTAATGAACACAGAAAGATCAGATTTTGGCAAGACAAACGTTTTGTCGCCTTGTCATATAATGCACCCAATCCTAGTTTACATCCTCCCCTTTGCTCACTAAATGATCGGTTAATTAGTGGGTGTGTATAAAAAGAAACCCAGCACCACAGACCTTCAGTTGAACTGCAACTTGACCTCTGACAACATGCCAAAAATCCACCCTGCGACCAAAACCTTGATTATCAAGAGGCTGAAGAACAGATCCATTGTAGAGGTGGCTGGCACCTTTAATGTGTCTCAGCGTCAAGTACAAATAATTAAAAAAAGATTTGAAGAGACTGGAGATGTTTTTGACAAGCCCAGGTCTGGCAGACCTCGCAAGACAACTGCTCAGGAGGAACGTTTGTTGGTTAGAAAATCCAAAGCCAGCCCCTCTTCCACTGCAGCAGAGCTCCAAGAGGCCTGGTCACCTCAAGTCCCTGTGTCAACTAGAACAGTTTGTAGGATTCTGTCTCAAAATGGCCTACATGGTCGAATCAGTGCCCAGAAGCCAGTACTAAACAAAAGGCAATTAAAAACCCACGTGGCATTTGCAAAGTCCCACAGTCTGCTAAGCAGATAAACACTGGAAAAGGGCCAAAAGGTGGATTTCTCTGATGAATAGTCAGTTGAATTACACCACAGCCACCGCAAATACTGCAGGAGACCTACTGGAGCCTGTATGAATCCAGAAAATAGCTAAGTTTGGAGGTGGAAAGATCATGGTCTGGGGTTACATTCAGTACGGGGGCGTGGGAAACATTTGCAAAGTGGAAGGCAATATCAATAGCCTAAAATATCAAGAAGTATTAGCTACCTCTTACATTCCCAATCATAAAAAGAGTCAAATTCTGCAGCAGGATGGTGCTCCATCTCATATATCCATCTCTACAACAAAGTTCCTCCTGGCAATGAAGATCAAGGTGCTCAAGGACTGGCCAGCCCAGTCACCAGACATGAATATCATTGAGCATGTTTGGGGTAGGATGAAAGAGGAAACTTGGAAGACAAAGCCAAAGAATCTAGATGAACCCTGGGAGGCATGTAAAACTGCATTCTTTGCTATTCCTGATGATTTCATCAATAAATTCTATGAATCATTGTTGATCTGCATGGATGCAGTTCTTCAAGCTCATGAAAGTCACACAACATATTAAATATGGCTCTAATAGCATCACAACTTCATTCACCAATGTTATGCAACATATCTTTGTATTTGCAGTTATTTGTTTGAATTTCACTTTACAGTACTTTCTGTGGGCGACAAAACTTTTGTGTTGCCAAAATCTGACCTTTCTGTGTTCATTAAATGATCAAAATTTCAGCTTTGCAGCAACTTTATTTTCATAACCTAAACCAAATTTGGAAGGGTTTCAGCTTTCAAAAGAGTAATTTATGAAACCAATGGATGAATTTAAAGTCAGGTTATAAGCTTGTATTTACATAACATGGATAAGCGACAGAATTTCTGTCAGGGACTGTATAGTAATTGACAACGCTGTCTTCTGAATTGAATACTCATCCCAGCACACAAAGTGTCAGTGGTGGCAGGTGTGTTGTCCTCTCCAGCCTACTGTTTGCTGCGGCCACAACCTTGCAAACAAGGTCACATATAGTGGGCAACCAATACTGACAGATAGAGGAGATGAGAGCACACACAGTCTGACACTGCAAGTGCTGAGCACATACAGTCAGGGCCAGAAATATTTGGACAGTGACAAAAGTTTAGTTTTTTTAGCTGTTTACAAAAACCTGTTCAGAAATACAATTATATATATAATATGGGCTGAAAGTGCACACTCCCAGCTGCAATATGAGAGTTTTCACATCCAAATCGGAGAAAGGGTTTAGGAATCATAGCTCTGTAATGCATAGCCTCCTCTTTTTCAAGGGACCAAAAGTAATTGGACAAGGGACTCTAAGGGCTGCAATTAACTCTGAAGGCGTCTTCCTCGTTAACCTGTAATCAATGAAGTAGTTAAAAGGTCTGGGGTTGATTACAGGTGTGTGGTTTTGCATTTGGAAGCTGTTGCTGTGAGCAGACAACATGCGGTCTAAGGAACTCTCAATTGAGGTGAAGCAGAACATCCTGAGGCTGAAAAAAAAGAAAAAATCCATCAGAGAGATAGCAGACATGCTTGGAGTAGCAAAATCAACAGTCAGGTACATTCTGAGAAAAAAGGAATTGACTGGTGAGCTTGGGAACTCAAAAAGGCCTGGGCGTCCACGGATGACAACAGTGGTGGATGATCGCCGCATACTTTCTTTGGTGAAGAAGAACCCATTCACAACATCAACTGAAGTCCAGAACACTCTCAGTGAAGTAGGTGTATCTGTCTCTAAGTCAACAGTAAAGAGAAGACTCCATGAAAGTAAATACAAAGGGTTCACATCTATATGAAAACCATTCATCAATTCCAAAAATAGACAGGCCAGAGTTAAATTTGCTGAAAAACACCTCATGAAGCCAGCTCAGTTCTGGAAAAGTATTCTATGGACAGATGAGACAAAGATCAACCTGTACCAGAATGATGGGAAGAAAAACGTTTGGAGAAGAAAGGGAACGGCACATGATCCAAGGCACACCACATCCTTTGTAAAACATGGTGGAGGCAACGTCATGGCATGTGCATGCATGGCTTTCAATGGCACTGGGTCACTTGTGTTTATTGATGACATAACAGCAGACAAGAGTAGCCGGATGAATTCTGAAGTGTACCGGGATATACTTTCAGCCCAGATTCAGCCAAATGCCGCAAAGTTGATCGGACGGCGCTTCATAGTACAGATGGACAATGACCCCAAGCATACAGCCAAAGCTACCCAGGAGTTCATGAGTGCAAAAAAGTGGAACATTCTGCAATGGCCAAGTCAATCACCAGATCTTAACCCAATTGAGCATGCATTTCACTTGCTCAAATCCAGACTTAAGACGGAAAGACCCACAAACAAGCAAGACCTGAAGGCTGCGGCTGTAAAGGCCTGGCAAAGCATTAAGAAGGAGGAAACCCAGCGTTTGGTGATGTCCATGGGTTCCAGACTTAAGGCAGTGATTGCCTCCAAAGGATTCGCAACAAAATATTGAAAATAAAAATATTTTGTTTGGGTTTGGTTTATTTGTCCAATTACTTTTGACCTCCTAAAATGTGGAGTGTTTGTAAAGAAATGAGTACAATTCCTACAATTTCTATCAGATATTTTTGTTCAAACCTTCAAATTAAACGTTACAATCTGCACTTGAATTCTGTTGTAGAGGTTTCATTTCAAATCCAATGTGGTGGCATGCAGAGCCCAACTCGCGAAAATTGTGTCACTGTCCAAATATTTCTGGACCTAACTGTATGCATAGTGTCAATGTGTGCCTGAGCTCCTTTCCCGCTCCTATTAGCATCAGCCACTTGCTACTGTGTGTATGTGGGAATACATTTAGAATGACATCATGTAGGCTTACATTGTGAGAGCAACTTCCAGTTCACACCTAAACCCCTGTGTGATCAAGAGAGTCAGAACTAAAGTCACATGAGTGAGAATAGGAACAGAGCTGCACTGGCAATCCAAGAAGACACAGATCAGTAAGTACTGTATTTTTCAGACTATAAGATGCATTTTTTAACAAGAAAATTCTTGTTAAATGTGTCCGTGTCTTATAGTCCATAGGCAGCTCCATATGATGCAGGAAACTGCTGACATCATGGCCTTCCCGATCACAGAGATAACTGCTCTCTCTTTCATCCTGCACTACGGTGATCTATGTGATCAGTACAGAGCAGGAAAGGAAGCTACAGAGACCTGAATAAAGATTACATGTCCTTAGCAGCTCAAGAACCTTACACCTGATTAACTCAAGGACCCCTCAGGTCATGTGATCACTCATATGCCTGGAAGGAACAGCAAGAGGTGGTAAAGTATAGTGCGTGTGTGTGTGTGTGTGTGTGTGTGTGTGTAAATGTGCATGTAGCAGCCATGTGTATGTCTATATGTGCTTATAGTAGAGTTGTGGGTGTCTATAATTGTGTATATAGTGGAGCTGTGTGTGTCTATGTGTGCATGTAGTAAAGCTGTGGTCGTCTATAAATGTGCACTCATTGTACATATAGCAGAGTCGTGTGTGTCTATATGTGCCTATGTAGCAGAGCTGTGTGTTTATATCTGCATATGTAGCAGAGTTGCATGTGTCTATAAATGTACATTTAACATGTAAGATGTGTGTCTCTGAGATGTGTATATAGTGTTCATGTAGTAGAACTATGTATATGTGTCTATGTGCATGTAGTAGGGCTGTATGTGTGTCTATATGTGCTTGTTGCAGAGCCATGTGCTTATATGTGTATACGTAGATCAGTTTTGTCAAAGAGTTCGGTACGAACCTGAAATGCAAAAATAAAAGCAACTTGAAGTATTACCACATGTGGAACTGCTCCTCTTTCACCATAGCGCTGTCTACCCGGTCATCCATCTCCTACTTCTCCTCAATATATGTGTATACATAGCAGAACTGTATATGTATAATACAAAATGCAGAGGAGGACTAACATTTGATCTGTTGCATGCCTATTTTAAACTAGCGCATTAAAATTAGTAAAAATGACCCCTTCAGTTTTCCCCACCAGAGAAGTTTTAATTAATAGGAAAATTGTTTTTTCCTATTTTCTGCTTTCTAAATCTGGGCATAGTGATGAGCGAGCAGTACTCGAATTGAGCAGGTCAGATGCTCGGATGGGCTTAACTCGAGATACCAAGCATAATGGAAGTCAATGGGAAACTCGAGAATTTTTCCGGAAGACTCCTGGCAGGCAGAGATGAGACAGAGATTGAACAGGAATTTGAGCATTCGCAAGATACTCGATTGAGTACAGACTGTCACGAGCACCCTGATGCCCGATCGAGTATCGAGCAATGCCGAACACGCTCACTCATCAATATCTGGGGGGCTTCTTATGATAGACTGTGTCCTATAGTCAGGAAAATATGATATGTTATTTCTCTTACACTACATTACATAAGGCTGATTTACACGCAACGACATCGCTAACGAGATGTCGTTGGGGTCACGGAATTCGTGACGCACATCCGGCCTCGTTAGCAATGTTGTTGCGTGTGAAACGAGCGACTGATAATGATGCAAAATACTCACCTAATCGTTGATCGTTGACACATCGTTCCTTTCCCATATATTGTTGCTGCTTTTGGATGCAGGTTGTTCGTCGTTCCTGCGGCAGCACACATCGCTATGTGTGATATGTGTGACACCGCAGGAACGAGGAACAACATCGTACTTGCGGCCGCCGGCAATGAGGAAGGAAGGAGGGGGGCGGGATGTTTCGTCTGCTCATCTCCGCCCCTCTGCTTCTATTGGGCGGTCACTTAGTGACTCTGCTGTGACGCCGAACGAGCCTCCCCCTTAAAGGAGAGATTGTTCGGCGGCCACAGCGACGTCGGTGAACAGGTAATGGCGTGTGACGCTGCCGTAGCGATATTGTTCGCTACGGCAGCAATCACCACGTGATGTGCCACCGATGTGGGTTGGTGCTATCGCTCGCGACATCGCTAAAGCCCGCTATAGAGTAGGAAAGGTTTAGGGGATAAAAAATTTGGCGGAAATGCTTTCTTAAACTCACTGGGCTACCAGTTTGGTGCTGATGTCAGTTTCTGGGACTTTGGGAACCATTCGCTAATATTTTTATCTGGTGCCTTTTAACAAATTAGAGCAACTGTTCCTACAGGAAAAACATCAAATTAACACCATTTTTTGTTCTAATCCATTTCAACTAAACAGGGAATACCTTAAGTTTGGGCTGTTTCTAGTCACCAGAGACTGGAAGAAATAGAGCAAAATAAGTGTGGATAAAAAGACTTTCAAGAAGTAAAACAAATGCATTTCTATGGGTGGCAATTATAAGAACTGAGTGAATGTAAGTAATCAGGAAATATACAGAAGTCCATCAACTAGAAACTATCTAGAAAAGAAGTGGAAACACAAGTTCAGAATGTCCAGAGGAGGTGCACAACCGCTGAAATTAAAGATTAACAGTCACTAAGGGTCATGTATACACAATACTTATTGATTCATATGTATACTATATTAATGAGTAATAGGCTCCCACTCCTACATATGTTATACCATATGCTTAGAAAAGCATTAAAAGTTATGTGAGTCGTCTGGAGATTTTATAGTCTAGTGTTACATATGAACTGAAAAACAACTATGGCAAGAAGCTATATCACCTATTTCGATATAAGACATAGAGTGGTTTTTCATGTTACACCCACAAACCTATATGCCTTTAATTGGAATTTTATATGATATACCAACACTAAGTAGCAAGTACTTATGAAGTGTAATTGCTACTTAAGTGTAATTTGCATTTAGCCCCCTTTAGTCTGGGACCCCTAAATAAAACCCTTAGTGACTAATCGCTTCCAAAGTCACCTAATTAGTAAAGTGAGAGGTTTCAAAACGTAAGGGATCAAGCAGCATCATGAAAACCAAGTAATACACAAGACAGGTCAGGTATACAGTTGTGGAGAAATAGCCCAAGCTCTGAACATCTCATGGAGCACTGCTCAATCTATCATCCAAAATGGATGGTTATGGCACAACTGCAAACCTTCCATGATCGTCCACCTAAACTGACATCCGAAGCAAGGAGAGCACTAATTAGAGAAGTATCTAAAAGGTCCATGGTCACTCTGAAGGAGCTGCAGAGATCCACAACTCATGTAGAAGAAACCTATAAGTCTTTTACTCTACAAATCTGGCCTTTATGTAAGAGTTGCACGAAGAAAGCCATTTTTGAAAGCTAGCCATAAGAAGTCCCATTTACAGTTTGCAAAAATACATTTAGGGAACACAGCATGTGGGAGAAAGTGCTCTGGTCAAATGAGACCAAAGTAAAAGTTTTTGGGCTAAATGCAAAACGCTATATGTTGCTGAAAATTAACACGGCACATCACGCTGAAAACACCAAACCCATTGTCAAACATGGAGATGTCAGCATCATGCTGTGGGGAAGCTTTTCTTCAGCATGGACAGAAAAGCTGGTCAGAGTTGTTGGGAAGATGTATGGAACAAAATACAGGGCAATCCTGGAGGAAAACCTGCTAGATGCTGCAAAAGGCATGAGACTGGGATATAGGTTCACCTTCCAGCAGTATCGTGACCCTAAAAATACTGCCAGAGCTATAATGTGATGGGTTAGATCCAAGCATATTCATGTGTGTGAGTCGCCCAGTCACAGTCTAGAATTTTATATCACTGAGCTAGAACTATTTTGCAAAAAAGAATGGACGCACATTTCAGCCTCTAGATGTGCAAAGCTGGTAGAGACATCCCTCAAAATACTTGCAACAGTAACTGCAGCTAAAGGTAGTCCTACATAGTCCTGACTCAGGGGGGCTGAATACAAATGCACATCACAATTTTCAGATTTATATTTTTAAAATACTTAGAAAACTATATATAATTTTCTTTACATTTCACAAATACTTCCTACTTTATGTTGGTATCTCAGAAAAAATCCCACAATAATGCAAGTAAGTTTTGTATAATGTAAAAAAATTTGGAAAAGTTCACAGGGAATAAATATTTTTTCATGTCACTGTATGTGGCACATGCATAGAATATACCATTATTGTCAGGTAGATGTGGGTCCCCAGGAACTGAGTTCAGAAGTGTATGTGTATAAGCACAGGATTTTTACTCACTTACATAGGAGTCACCGGAATTATCTGTTTGGATACAACATGAGTCTGACAGATGGACCCGTAACAATCAGACATTTATGGCAAATCTTATTCATATTCCTTAAATTTATATGGTTGGAAATTTCTTTTAAAAGGCTATATGCACAGTTTGCCTAATTTCTATTATTAGTGTATACAGCATTCTTGCAGAATTATGTGTCTTTACAATTACAGATAGAATTGCTGAGAAACTGTAAGCAAAAACTAGAGATGAGCAGATCAGGCAAAATTCCGATTCATCTGTTTGTGTGGATTTCCCCAGGAAATTCAATTCATAGAGAATTTAAGCTTATTCTCTGTAAGTTTAATGTTCCTTATTACACTGTGATATCCCTCCAGACTTCAGAGCATAATAAATGTAATATGTAAAATATTAGCCCCTTCTTTCGAGAGAAGTAACATTTCTATTTTTCCATCAATCTTGCCATATTAGGGCTTATTTTTTGTGGGACGAGTTGTGCTTCTAAATTAAACCATGAGTTTTACCATATTGTACTGGGAAATGGCAAAAAAATTCCAAGTATGGAAAACTTTAAAAAAAAGTGCGATTGCATGATAGTTTTTGGGATATTTTATTCAGTGTGTTCCCTATAGGCTGAGGCCACACGGGGATTACTGCGAGTGCTCGCATGACACTCGGTTCATGCTTGCATCACAGCAGGAGCCGAGTGTCATGTGAGTGTCATGCGACTGTGGTCCGATCATGCGATCAGACCACAGCTGCGGGGGGCGGTCCGGCACTGAGGAGGGAAGGGCCAGTACTGAGGAGTGGAGGGCCAGCACTCAGGAGAGGAGGACCAGGACTGAGGAGGGGAGGGAGGGATTTATCTCCCTATCTCTTCCATTGCCAGATGATACGAAAATCGCACTGCACTCGCGTTACACCGGTGTATCACAAGAGCAATGTGATGTTTCTCTCACCCCATAGACTTGAATGGGTGCAAGTGAAACAAGCTCGTATTGCACTCGCAGCATGCTGTTACTGTTTTCTCGGTCCGATTAGGGCTGAGAAAATAATTGCTCATGGGTGCTGCCCCATAGAGTAATATTGGTCCAAGTGGAATGCGATTTTTTATAGCATTCCACTCGCACTGTTTTTCTCACCGTGTGTCCTAGGCCATATGGTGAAACTGATGTGTAGATGTGATGCCTCAGGTTGGTGCAAGTTTGTAAACAACAAGTATGTATAGGTTTACTTTTATCTAAGGGGTTAAAGAAATTCAGAAGTTTGTCCATAAAAAGTGGCACACTTTTTGTGCCATTTTTCGCGACGCGTAGCATTCTCATTTTGTTGCGCAAAATTTGCAACAAACAAAAAAAATTTAATATTGGCATTAGGAATTTTTTTGCCACTACACCATTTACGGTTCAGATTAATTGATTTTATATTTTTCATAGATTAAGTGTTTCTGATATCAAATGTGTGTATACTTTTTTAACCCTTTAATTTCTAATGGGGCGATTTCAGCTTTTATTTTTTTTTTTTAGAAACTTTTTTTCTTTTTTTACTAGTCCTCCTAGGGGACTTTAAGGATCAGCAGTCTGATCACTTATTCATTTCTCCTGATAAGAGCAGCATAACTCTGAACAGCAGAAACTCTCTGTTCTTGTTACAGCTGTTGCTTAGCTGGCTGTGACAGGAACTACGTCATGATAGCGACAGGAGTCATCACATGATCCTGTGCTACCATGACAACCATCGGCTCCCTGATCACGTCACAGGGCCTCTGATGGCAGCGGGAAAAGGCGTGTTCCCCACTGCAGGCATTTAAATCGCGCTGTCACATTTTGACAGTGCGATTTAAGGGGTTAACAGGCATGGGTGGATCACGGATTCACCAGCGCCTGCGAGGCACACATGTGTGCTGTACAAATCAGCAGACATGTGCGGCGATCACCACTGGCTCACCGCAGGAGCCTGTGGTGATCACCCCATTTATGATTTATGACGTACCATTACGTCCTTGGTCATGAAGGGCTTAAAGAAATACTTACATTTACCTTTATGGTCGCTCTGTGTCTAATCAGCTATCTGGTCCTTATTGCATTTTTTTTAATCAGTGTCACTTAAGCTGGGAGTGCGTAAAATATTATGATGTTTTGGCGTCCCAACATGCGGCATGACCTTTTGCGCACATGCGCAGAGCCATTCCAGGCCTCATCCGAGTTGGGGATTTCAGCGAGAGCAGTGGTAATAAGATGTGGTTAGAGGAACCGACGGCTGACAGTGATGAGCAGAGGGGCCAGAGACACAAAGGGTTTGATTCCTCAAAGCTTCCACACTCAAATTCTGGTGTAAAAGCTTTGAAAAGTTGCACAATTTAGGCACACTCATCAGATGCTCTAGGCTCATGAAGAGGCATGCACCTTTTCAGAAATCAGCAGTGTCTGACTCCAGGACATGAACAACACCGGTCTTAATGAATTGGGCCAACAACATTTTGAATCACCAATGACTATTTGCAAAATATTTTTTTATGAGTGAAGCAGCAAAAAAGGGGTTGAAATGATACACATCTTCATTACATTTCTGCATTTCCCCAAAGAAGAAGACGTTTTGTTTTTTTTACCATAGCAACTAAATCTTTCATTATTTACGCATGATAAGGATATGGGAAAGAGTTAATTTTAAGACGATATTTATGCAAAAATGTATTCTTATACTGTCCTGACAGCTTTTGTGGACTGGAGAATATTGCTAATTTAGGATGAACCAATTTCTATTATATAGTTTTAGCAACACAATTAAAGTTGCTACTTGCAATTAGCAAATATTCACCAGCACTTGGCACAATTTGTCAAAATAAAACTGTAGGCGATTGGCAAATTTAGCTTTCCTATATCTGTATTCACAAGCACTACATTACTCATTACATTGCACTCGTTTTCGTATGGATACTCTTCCCAGGATGATTCACAATGTCACAAACAGCACCTCATATCAAGCACACATTCAGTGTTTACACAAACCGATCAGTGGCACTAAACGACTGCCAACCGGTAAACATTTACCAGCTGGCGGTAATTTAATAGCCTGTTTACACAGACAGATCGCAGTAAGCAATGGGCACAGAGTGACCTAGTAATCTTTTCTGCGCATAAGCTGCCATTGTTCTCGGCAGCACAAAATAAGCATAGCTGAGAATAATGATCTTTTGTGAAAATCAAAAGATCATTCACCTAATGAACGAGTACTTTGCTTGTTCACTGGGAGATGAGCAGCCTGTTTACACTGACAGTTTCTACCTTCTCTAAATGGGATATTAGATTCTCTAAATGGGCTATAGTCAGCAGTGGGGTGCCGCAGGGATCAGAGCTAGGACAGATTCTTTATAATCATTTTGTTAATGACCTTGTAGATGGGATTGATAGTATAGTGTCAGTCTTTGCTGATGATACCAAACTATGTAGAATAATAAAAACTGACCTTGATAGTACAATATTACAAAATGATCTGAATAAGATGTCGGAATGGGTAGACACTTGGCAAATGAGGTTTAATGTTGATAAATGTAAACTAATGCACTTGGGCCGGAGTAATGCTATAGTTGCATATACATTAAATGGAAATAAACACGGGACTACAAAACAGAAGGACTTGGGGATTATGGTTACAAATAAGCTGAGCAGCAGCACTCAATGTCAAGCAGCAGCTGCAAAAGCAAACAAGATTTTAGGGTGTATAAAAAGAGAGATTAGATCCCGTGATCCCAACGTATTATTACCCCTCTATAAATCACTTGTAAGGCCACATCTGGAATATGGGATTCAGTTTTGGGATCCACATTTTAAAAAGGATATTCAGAAGCTAGAGTCAGTTCAAAGGCGGCTAACTAGATTATTACAAAGGATGAAGGTTTCTCATATGATGAATGAGAGATTGGCAAAGTTGCATTTGCTTAGCTTAGAAAAAGACATCTCAGAGATCACATTTATATCTATAAATACATGTGTGGTCAATACAAAGGATTGGCACCTTACGTATTACTTCCAAAGAACTTATAAATGATCAATGGTCATGAATTACGGAATAAAGAAACATGATTCCGGCAGCTAAATAGGAAAAGATTCTTTACTGTAAGAGCAGTCAGACTGTGGAATGCCCTACCGCAAGAAGTTGTAATAGCAGACACTATAACAGATCTTAAAAAAGGGCTGGATTCTTTTCTCAGAACAAATGGCATTGTGGTTTATAAATAATCTAGCAATAGAGAATATATAACTGGTGGAGAAAGGCTGAACTTGATGGCCCTAAGTCTTTTTTCAGCATATATAAACTATGGAACTAATTATCATGAAACAAGCATTGTTATAGGGAACCTGGCATATCCTTTTTTGATGAAATCAGTGCTTAGAATAATAAAAGTTACACATATTTGTATTGTCATGTCCAGATCGATACTATCTATAAAACTGTCCCACTGCTTAACCCCTACAGTGAACACCATAAAAAAATCCCTCAAAAAAATGTGAATGTAGCAAGAAACAATGCTATGTCATCATACCTTCAAAATAAACGTGAAATAAAATGCGATCAAAAATCCGAATGTAAATTAAAATGGTTTCACTGCAAACGTCATCTTGTCCTGCAAACAGCAAGCTACCACATAGTGCCATCCGTGGGAGAAAAAAAAGCTAGAACTGTCAGAATAGAGTGTTGCAAAACCAATACTTTCTCTATAAAATTGTTTTTATTGCGTAAAGTAGCAAAACATCAAATCATAAAAAATGCTATAAATGTGACATGACTGTAACCATGATGACATGAAGAAAAAAAATTGTCTTATCCCTTTTATGACAAGGTGAACAGCATAAAAAAACTACCAAAAAAACTATTTCTGAATTGCTGGTATTTCATTTTTCACTCTGCATCCCAAAAACTGGAATAAAAAGCTATCATAATATGTGGCTGAAAATGGTACCAATAAAAATATCAACTCGTACTCCAAAAACAAGCCCTCACATGACTGTTGGCAGAAATATAGAAAAATTATAGGTCTCAAAATATGGTCATGCAAAGACTTTTTTGTAAAAAAAAAAAGCAATTTTTAGTGTGATAGTTGCCAAATATAAAAAAGATTGAAATCTGGTATCACTGCAATCGCACTGACCTGAAGAATAAAGCCACTTTATCACTTATACATGGTGAACGAAGTAAAACAATGAATAAAATAAATACTTGAACTGTTGTTGATTTGTTCATTTTTGCTCCCAAAGATAACAGTAAAGGCAAATTTACACACAGCGAAATCGCTAGTGATGTCGCTGGTGAAAACACCCGCCCCCGTCGGTTGTGCGTAACGGGCAAATCATTGCCCGTGGCCACAACATCGCTAGCACCCCTCACATGAACTTACCTGCCTAGCGACGTCGCTGTGGCCGGCAAACCGCCTCCTTTCCTCCTCATTGGCGGCGGCCACAGGTACGATGTTGTTCCTCGTTCCTGTGGTGTCACACATAGCGATGTGTGCTGTCGCAGGAACGATGAACAACATCGTACCTGCAGCAGCAACAATATTTGAGATTAGAACGACGTGTCAACGATCAACGATATGGTGAGTATTTTTGATCGTTAACGGTTGTTCCCGCATTTCATACGCAACCACGTCGCTAACGAGGCCGGATGTGCGTCACGAAATCCATGACCCCAACGACATCTCGTTAGCGATGTCGTTGCGTGTAAAGTGACCTTTAGGCTCGGCTCACATTTATCCTGTACTCTACGCTGAGCGCTTTCAGCGGAGTTTGTCTACATCTCTGAAATATATGATTCAGGCAGAACTTTGGACTCTCTTTGGCCTATGATCTGGCCATGTCCTTCTTTTTACGCATGCATGAAAGTGCGGTTGAACACTTCTTTTGTGCGCATCTTAAAAGCCGGATACAACCATACAGAAGCCAGGGCATCTCTGCTGCCTCATGGGGGAATGTATCCATCGGGGGTTATATCTGCATGACAAAATTGGTAGATTTAGAAGGAAGCCCCAATGTAAGCACTCTGCTTAGAGCACAGGATAAATGTGAACTGATCCAAAGTATTCTGTACCCCAAAATACCACCAATAAGAGCTTCTACTCAACCAACAATAAACAAGTCTCCATTCATCATCTGTTAGCAGAAATGTAGGGGGCTTCAACATTACTGGTAGCACAAAGGGTCTTGAAAAGGACTATGGCTCCTCGTCCCCCCCAAAAGAAATTTGCGCATCGAAATGCCACACTTCCTTCTGAGCCCTGCAATTTGCCTAAACCACAGTTGACGTTCACATGTTTGGCATTTTTGTAGTGATGAAGTCCATCTAAATTTACATTGTGCAAGTTTAATGAAGCTCAAGCTTAGCACAACGTACGGGCACAACAATGTACGTGCACTACAATGGCAAATTTCCATTTTCACTCTGCAACATCCATTTCTGCTTGTTTTTGGAAAACACCCATAGAGTCAAAGTCATCACCACTCTCCAATGTTGGGCTCCTTACCTTCTGAGCTTTGTCCTGCATTTGATCTTTATAACTTTCTCCTAGTAAACCTGCGTGTGTGTTTTGTAGTGTATTGTCAGTGTGTTAATATATTCCACTACTGACATATTCTCTGGTTTCCAGTGCTGTTCCACTCCTCTTCAGGACGTCAATGCACTTCAGACTACATTCTGTGTGGCTTTAACAATGTAAGTCTATGGATCATCAGAACGAAACTTCATAGATTTACATTGTAAAAGAGACTTTCAGCTTATGAGTAATGCATAGTGATCTAGTCTGAAAAGCAGTGACATCATTCAGAAGAGGAGGAAGTGTAACAGTGGTAGATGCTGGAGAAGATGGCAACATTACAATATATACACAAATGTCATGAGTGTCTCTTGTCCTTAGGAGACTTGTGACAGCGCTGGGATCTGAGCTTCACATGAACTTGAGAGACTCTGGATTTTAAATGTGTATGATTTGTATTCATACAGCAAGGGTTAATGACACTTTCCTTGCTGGGGCTCCTGGTTAGTTCTTCTCAGCTGCAGCCAGTTTGTAACCACCCCCTTCCTTTAAATAGTCTTATAATCCATCACCTGATGCCGGTAATAGACGCATACTGAACTGACCAGTGTTGAAGGAGGAAGTCTGTGGAAGCTGTTGAAGCTGTGCCACCTGCAGCCCTGGTTCTTGGCTGCAGCAGTTAAGTTGCTGACTTCTAGCCTCTTGCAGCCCTGGTGTTTGGATGCAATAGTTGGTGCATATTCTTTTGTCTATGTTCCCCTGTGTTATATTACAGCGGTGGTGAAGTCTAGTGCAGTCACCATCCTTGGCAATATACAGGGTGAGTGGGGAGACAGTTAGGAACTAGGCACACAGTGGAGAAGAGAGAAATGATTTGTATAAGGATGTTAGGGGAGTTCAGGGGTCAAACACAGGTTAGTGTCAGGAGGTTCCCCGACCGACGCTACCTAACGTCAAGGCCTTCCTCTCCCTTTCCATTCTCATTGTAATCTCTGTGTTGCTGAACATTTCATTGTCCAAGTGTGACAACAGGTTTGGAGAAAAAAAGTTAATGGGTGTGTTTCTTTAAATTGTTCAGGCAAAAACTATATATCATGGGCCTGTATAAAACAGATATATGGATAGCACATGGATGTAAAAAAAACAAAAATAGTGATGCAAAACAGATAGGGAAAATTAATACACTATACGAACGCAAAAATGTAATTTCTTTCTGGATGCAAATTGAGACCAGGTAGAAATAACAGGCATAATACTATGCAAATTATTTTTATATTTGTACCCAAATAACTAATCCACTTACACCCTACATATTATTATTAATTATCCATAGTGCAAAGTGTACTTATCTAGAAAAGATCCGCGATCTCGAGAATTTACAAATCTTCTTCCCTTTCCTTTTGTGTCTACACATTGCATATACAGCTCTTGCACAATTTTATAAATATATTCATGAGACTAATAACTTCTTGGAGCTCCATCACTCCTTACGTAAATGAGAATTGTGTAGATTCCTCCGTGGCAATACCATCAGTAGTCAAATAGGATGCGGCACTGATATGATTAAGAAGGGCCACTCAGTCTCAATGGGGAAGAGTTGAAGTTAATGCCTCTTACTCGGGAGATGGGAATAATGAGAAAGATTTAGGCAGTAGAAACCCAAGGAGGATGATCACGTCCATTATGTGAAATGATTTTAACATAGCATAATTTTCTGTGGTTGTTTCCTTAACATCTATGGGTTTGAAGTGAAAGAATAGGAGACGCATTTAGCAAATGTAAGTATTTGTCTGAGAAGCTACTTTGTATGTCTAATAAGGTTTTCAAGCTTGTCTAGTCTCATTACATGATCAGCGAGAAATCCTTACAGCATATGGCTCGGCCATGTTATTTACAAAACAAGGAAGATAGGAAAATCATTCTTACTTTATTTTGTTAGGCTTTTAGTAATCAAGCACCATGCAGATGCTGACAGAACTCCCATCCCTCAATGCTAGCTCTAGAATCATTTATGTCTAGAATACGTTGGATCTCTGGATCTCATTACTTTCATTTCTTCAGGGAGTAGTCATCTTAAAATTAAAACAAAAAAAATCACTTGCGCATATAAATCCTTGAGTTGGCTTTTTTTGTGATGTTGGGATATTGACATCTCATAGGCTCATATTCCAGCTTTCTCGTAAACGATATATCCAAAAACTGATTGAATAGAATTTTTAGTTGTCCTCCTAAAATGTAATTTATGCAATGCATACTGTTAGCCAAGTTATTAGGATATAACTTGGGCTTTATGTTCATGGACAATTCTGTTTCAGCTTTTTGGACATCATCAGCACTGAGCAAAGTTTTTAAAGATATAGGCACCGTCTCACTAATTTGCTAACTCATTTGCTAGTTTAACCTGGCTGTAAGAATTTCTTTGCACACACACTTTAAGCCATTGTGCATTTCAAACTTTTTCAATGGAATTTTTTTAAGGCCTCTTTCACACGTTCATGCAAAACACACAAGTTTTGCATGGTCCATGGTGTAAAGGCCCTGTCACACACAGAGATAAATCTGCAGCAGATCTGTGGTTGTAGTGAAATCGTGGACAATCAGTGTCAGGCTTGTGGCTGTGTACAAATGGAACAATATGTCCATGATTTCACTGCAACTACAGATCTGCCAAAGATTTATCTCTGTGTGTGATGGGGCCTTTAGTGCGTGTGTCCGTGTGTGTGTTCAGCATGTGCTGTCAGTGTGCTAGCCGTGTGACATCGACATAGCACATGGACAGCATGAACTTCTATACTTACCTATCCATTGTGCTGCTGAGTCCGGCACTGCTGCTGCTTCTGGTCCTCGGTGCAGTGAATATGCGATGAGCATAATGAGCGGGGGTCGGAAGCAAGTGACAGCAGCAGCAGAGACAGCAGTGCGGGAGCAGGTGAGTGTGGAAATTCATTTTATTTCACAGAAACGTGGTTTTCTCCAATATGTGTCACACTGATGTCACATGGATCACATTAGTGTGCGGTCCGATTGACAACTGTGCTGCCAGAGAAAAACGGACATGTCTATGTGTGGAGCCAACGGAAGCATGTATGCTTCGCACGGACACATGGTCCATGGGAGAACACGCACTTGTGTGCAAACCCATTGATTTTAATGGGTCTTCGTATGCCCGTGTCTCCGGTACATAGGAAAATGGACATCAAACGTACCGGAGACACAGATGTGTGAAGCAGGCCTAAGAGTGTTTTTGGTGTCATTTTATTTTGTGACATTTTTTACAATACTTTTCCTAATGATTTTGCTTTCATTGAAGAAACTATGGAGAAAATGCCATACTTTGAGCATAATATATTTCGATAAAAAATGCTTTTAATCCCAAAATGCTGGCTGTAGACGTCTATTATTTATCCTTTAAAGGCTTTAGAGCAAGGGCAGATGACCGTAGTTTTGCTCTGAGTGCAATCCGACAAAACATCAGATTGCGCTCAAGCCATGTTAGTCTATGTGGCTAAGCACATGATATTCGGATTGCACTCAGCCATGTAAGTCAATGTGTGACTGGGAAACATTGGACTGTATTCGAATGACATCTGAGTATAGTCCAATTTCTGCAGACTCAACTGAGAAGATTTTGTAGTCTATCTTCCATCTTCTTCTCACAGTGTGCTCCAATTCTTTCATCCGAGAGAATCAGGTCACACTATGTTCACACTTGGATCAAACTCTGATCAGTGGTTGATCAGAGTGTTCTTTGCAAAATCGGCCTAATTATCTCAGATGAGAGAATCTATAGTCGTCTGCATGAGCCCTTAAAGTAATATCTAGTTACAGGAATTTTCAACACAGAAAATGTAAATAAATGCCGCCTACAGTATAATACAAAAACTTTCACAGCAATCAGATTCCAGCACTTTTTTGGAGGATTTTGAATTGGATCCACTCTAAAAGCCACAAAAATTGTTTAAAAGAGCTGTAAGCAGTCTTCCTTTTCATTTCAATGGAAAATTCACTTTGTTATTCATACTGTAAGAAAATAAATATTTGATACACTGCTGAATTCTGGCTATCACGGGCATGTTATTTTCTCTTTAAGAAGTCCTCCTGCTCTGCACTCGTTACCTGTATTAATTGTGCCTGTTTGAAATCGCTACTTGTATAAAATACACCTGTTCACACTCATTCAATCACACTCCAACTTCTCCACCATGGCCAAAACCAAAGAGCTGTTTAAGGACACTAGAGACAAAATTGTAGACCTGCACAAGCTGGGATGAATTACAGGACAATAGGCAAGAAACTTTGGTGAAAAGGCAATAACTAAAATGGAAGAAACACAAGATGGCTGTCACTCTTATTTTGTCTGGGGTTCCATGCACATGAGGTAAGGAGGTTTCTGAGAAAGGTCAGGAACCTGCCCAGAACTACACGGGAGGACCTGGTCAATGACCTGAATAGAGGGGGATCAAAGTCTCAAATATTAAAGTTAATAACACACTATGCCATCATGGATTAAAATCCTGCAGGACACACAAGGTCCCCTGCTCACACCAGCACATGTCCTAGCCCATTTGAAGTTTGCCAATGACCATCTGGATGATCCGGAGGAGGCATCGGAGAAGGTCATGTGGTCAGATGTGACCAAAATAGAACTTTTTTTGTATCAAGTCCACTCAGTGTTTTTGGAGGAAAAAGGATGAATACTATCTCAAGAACATTGTTTCAACCTGTGAAGCATGGGAGTGGATATATCATACTTTGGGGGTGCTTTTCTGCAAAGGGGACAGGACAACTGCACCGTATTGAAGGAAGTATGGATGCATTGCAAGATTTTGGCCAACAATCTCCTCCCCTCAGTAAGAACATTGAAGATGGGTCATGGCTGAGACTTCCAGCATGACATCAACTCAAAACACATAGCTAGGGCAACTAAGCAATGACTCCATAAGAAGCAAGGTCCTGGAGTGGCCTTGCCAATCTCCAGCCCTTAATCCAATAGAAAATCTTTGGAGGGAGTGGAAACTCAATGTTGCCATATGACGGCCCGAAACCTGAAAAATCTGGAAAATATCTGTATGAAGAAGTAGGCCAAAATTCCTGCTGCAGTGTGTGCAAACTTGGTCAAGAACTACAGAACGATAGAAAACGTCTGACCTCTGTAATTGCAAACAAAGGTTTCTGTATCAGATATTAAGTCCTGATTTTCTATTGTAGCAAATACTTATTGTATGCAATAAAATGCAAATTACTTATTTAAAAATCATACAATATACTTTTCTGGATTTTTTATTCTGGCTGTCACAGTTGAAGCGTACCTATAGTAAAAATTATAGACCTCTCCATTCTTTGCAGGTGAGAAAACTTGCAAATCGGGCAGTATAATAAATACTTATTTTCCTCACTGTATAGCAAAATCTTGAATGAAGAGTGAAAAATTGCATAATTAGGGATAGTTTAAACCTAAAAAAACAGGGTAAATTCTTACATTGTGGACATATTGGTTGTCTCCCAGAATTTGGGCGTAGCTAAGGTCCAAGATTAAAGGCCAAAGAACAGGACAAAAGGGAAATTTCTTGAAACTAGAGAATATAAAAAGTAGTAATGTTGCCCATACAACATGTTGTGTATTTGATACTGTCCCATACAATTCATTATGGCACTGACCTCTGAGCTTTGGCAGGGGCTCTTAGAAATGATAAAAGAGGACAGGTTTCAATATAGAAAGATACACAGACTGTCAGATATATAGTGGTGAAGTCCACATCTGACACTGACAACAAGAAGATGGATTATTCTATATTGCATTTTATGTCATTCTCGTGACACCCAGTCCCTGAAAACACTGTTATATGTGCAACTAAAAAACATAAAAATAGAATTTCTCTCTAGAACATCTTGGCAGGCCCGCTATGAGATCTTCAACATGTAATTGAAGGCCGTTTCTTTGTTGTTCTTTCGAGCAGCCTCCCTGAATGTCATGATAGCGTGTCAAAGGGAGAAGACGGAGAGGTCCTGCGTCAGCAAATCTTTGACCCTTTTTAAAGCCAAGTCCTATTCATCCAAGGATGATGTATAATCCATATCTCAGAGTGTGAGATCACATGGGGGGGATGTGAAGTTCACTGTATATTGCCTACAAATTGAAGAAGAAAATAGCTAAGAGAAGAAAAAGAAATGTATAGGATCTCTGTCCTGTGTAGTATCGGGCAGAGTAAAAACACAGAAACAGCAATCCAAAGATGGATGGCAGGGCAAGGATTTGCTGGCAGGCAAGGAATGTCACTGTAATGATGTCCAAAGCCAATGTGCTTCATATTGTCTAGAGAGGAACTCTCTTCGATAGTCTTTTCTCATTAATATACAGCCGCTGACCTTTATCCGCTTCACTGCTAATGGCGAGCACCATATAATTTCCTTCCAATCTATAGTCACGTCAATTATTTCAACAATAATAAATATAAGTAACGAAAGCTGTGACCGTAATGTGAATATTGTATACATATAGAAAATGACCCTAAATGAATACTAATATCCTCCTCACATACATCTTCCAGGCACAGTCCTGTAGGCTGACTGCAGCCAGTGATTTATATGGGATATATATTGAAAATACATTAGCCGGTATGACTTGTGGCCACTCCTGCGAAGACCTGAAAAAAATACAAAATATACTTTGCATTAACCTTTCATTTATGTGTTCCCTTTTACATGAGCAGTTAAAGATTTCTCTTGCAAGTGTTTGTCCCTGACAGGTCACTTTTCCACATGGTTTGCTTGGTTACTGCGAAACTGCACAGTAATATACAAGCCCACAAGCAACACTTCTAATATATTGAGCTTCTAGGAACACCGGTCAAAGGGACTATGAAGACCTCATCATCTGATCACTTCTTTGCACCCTGATCATGTTCAAAATGGAATACTCTTCATAAGGGGTTAATTACACAGCAAGGAATTCAGGAAATTCAACTGCTTGAATCTTAAAAGTAAGACAGAGAAGACGACGTACAGCAGTGAGACATAATGAAGGATAAGGTAAAAACACAGATAGGAGAAAATATGCCAAAATCATGTTTGACATGCAAGTCTGAAGATGAAATAATAACATGTCTCCCAAACAATACATTGCCGTAAAATCAAAACAGAGAACATTTTTAACATCATAGGAAAAATCGTAATGCAGGAAGGTAACCACCAAAAGGTCTCAAGATGGGAGGGTGAAAGAGTCTGAGGAACGTACATCCTTTTAGGATGGTAAGTCCTGGTTGGACAAGGTGAGGATGGAGAAGGTCTATCTAGAGATTATGGAAAGGAGCAGGTTGTTGTGTGTTTCACAGTAATACTGTATATCACTTCTTGAATAAGACTTCATGCCATCTGTCTACCAACCAGCAATGTCCTTAATAACGTGTAACTGGTTGATTTAGTCAAACCACATAGTTATGGTAGGAGGGTCTGTTGATCTTCATAGACATGAAGAAAGAAGCTTGGTTGGCAAAATAAGAATTGTCCTTAATTTGGGTTCAACAAGTCTATAGAATGTGGAAGGAGCCCAAAGGTGGACTAATTGGGTGATTAGTTTAATAGGCTAGCAATTACTCCTATGGGGTATACACTCTGCTGTCATTCAAGGAAAAACATTGCACTATAGTGGAAGACCCAATTTTTGGTTTGCTAGGTCACCCCCTATCTTTTGTGCATTGGGATAGATAGTCCACTAGCACTTCTTTACCATATGATTATAGTGGAGTATTCTTCAAAATAGAAATCACTCTCATTAAACTTTAGGACATTGTAGGGACCATTATGGGTTTTTGTAGTCAGGTTTTACCTGATATTAGTATCATTACTATGTTAATACTCGGTCAGCACAGAGACAAACTAACGTTACTTCACAGCACATTGCATTATACTGGAAAATTAAAGAAGTACAATGGCTTAAGAGTTACACCATTAAGATTTACCAGTAGCTGTGTGCGGTGCAGAACAGTCCTTCTGCAGACTAAATTTTCATTTGTTTCTTGGATTTTTTCATTTCTTCTTCTTCTTTTTTTTCCTTTTGTTTACTATTAATTACATACCAAATATTTATTACATGAGATCTGGATGTTTGTATTGTAAAATGATAAATTATAATAAAGTTTAAAGAATAGATAACAATAAAGAATGAAGGCAATATACTGTCAAAATTGTCAAGTTCATACTAAAAAACTGCAAATTTACTTGTCTGAATAACAAATGAGTGCCTAACTCAATAAACAAATCCCCTTGTTCTTACAGGCTAGAACATACCCCCCAACAGACACGACTCAAAATTACTGGACCCCATAGGTACATGCATTTTTGATGGAATGTCACTTCCACGAGGCCTAAACATGAGGCTTTCCCATTTCTGCTATGCTGTTATTTACCGGTTACGTTCTACATGATAATGGAGCATTTCCAGGCAAATGTAATTGGAAGATAAATTAAAATAAGATAAGCTGCAGTCTAAAAAGCCTCCCGGCATCATTAATTGACGATCAATAATTCTAACCTAATGTAGATATGATAACTTTATAGAAATGGCGTATTTCAAAGTGCATGGTGGAAATCGAATTAGACAAAGGAATAGCTTTGTCCAGCCATGCAACATCAAGAACGGCATGTAATGGATATATATATACTGTATATATATTCCAGGCTACTGAGAATATCAATGAAGATAGTGTTCAAGGAGATTTAGCATGTGCCACCAATTAGCTGAACTGTTTCTTGCACACTTAAATGAGGTTTAAGAGTAACGGGTGACTGCTTTTATTGAAATTGCGATGAAGAGTCAATTATTATTTTTATTGCTGTACACGTAAAAAAGTACAAATACATACATCAATATGGGCAAGAACATACCAATGCGTTAGCGTGTGATACTATTAAACAGTATTACATTTTTTCATTAAGTCCAAGGTTAAAGATTAGACATTAAGGACATAGAGTGCAATAGCGATAATGCTTTACTTCTATAAAATCCCGTTATGTTCAGCAATGTGCACACCACAGGAACACCGGCACAGTATGGTTTTCTCCTAATTTTATTGGACTGTCGAAAATAAACCCAACCAGGAGTGCTGGTGTAAGCTTGTATTTAAAAGAATAGATATTGTTGTTTATGGTGGTTATTATATGTTAAAGAAGAATGCAAATAATCAATACTGCATTGGTGGAAAAGTACCATGGAATTAATGGCGCTTTAGAAATAAATAATAATGATCTATAATAATCGGATACCTGTGAGCATTACGTTACTTCAATCATGTTTTTGATGTATGATAACTTGAACTATCTCATTAAATTAAAAACTAAAAGTACAATAGTGCCTAAAAGATAATTTAGTCCTGAAAAGTATATACTGTATGTGCCTACCATGGAAATAGATGAGATAGCAATGGAAATCAAGGAGACTTTGACCAATGTTATCACCTTTCACAGGTCACTGCAACTGAAATATCGGGTCCCTTTCATTAATTACACAGGAACAGTGTTATACATACATTTGTGGCCATGTGTGGTACTGCACTTAGTTCCATCATCATTAAAGTGAATCTGTCAGCAGGTTTTTACTATGTAAGCTCATGCCAGTATGCTCCAAAGGTTAGCACAGAGAATTCCTGTCTTGCCAAGGTCTGATCTGTAGCTTATTTGCTATGTTTGTTTAAGCTGCAGGACCACTATTATTACAGGACTACAAAGTTCCATGCTCAGCAGTCCGACATGCCCCCTACTATGATCAGTAGCTCACTGTCTATAGACATTGTATAGTGGGAGACTGGTGTGGGTGGGACAGCCCCCTCCTCTGATTGATACCTCACTGTCAATGTACAATCTCTATGGAGAGCTTGGAGGGCGGGGACAACCCCCTCCTCTGATTGATTCCTCACTGTCAATATACAATCTCTATAGAGAGCTTGGAGGGTGGGGACAGCCCCCTCCTCTAATTGATACCTCACTGTCAATGTGCAATCTCTATAGAGAGCTTGGAGGGTGGGGACAGCCCCCTCCTCTGATTGATACCTCACTGTCAATGTACAATCTCTATAGAGAGCTTGGAGGGCGGGGACAGCCCCTCCTCTGATCGATTCCTCACTGTCATTGTACAATCTCTATAAAGAGCTTGGAGGGTGGGGACAGCCTCCTCCTCTGATTGATACCTCACTGTCAATGTACAATCTCTATAGAGAGCTTGGAGGGCGGGGACAGCCCCCTCCTCTGATCGATTCCTCACTGTCATTGTACAATCTCTATAAAGAGCTTGGAGGGTGGGGACAGCCTCCTCCTCTGATTGATACCTCACTGTCAATGTACAATCTCTATTGAGAGCTTGGAGGGTGGGGACAGCCTCCTCCTCTGATTGATACCTCACTGTCAATGTACAATCTCTATAGAGAGCTTGGAGGGTGGGGACAGCCTCCTCCTCTGATCGATTCCTCACTGTCATTGTACAATCTCTATAGAGAGCTTGGAGGGTGGGGACAGCCTCCTCCTCTGATTGATACCTCACTGTCAATGTACAATCTCTATAGAGAGCTTGGAGGGTGGGGACAGCCTCCTCCTCTGATTGATACCTCACTGTCAATGTACAATCTCTATAGAGAGCTTGGAGGGCGGGGACAGCCTCCTCCTCTGATTGATACCTCACTGTCAATGTACAATCTCTATAGAGAGCTTGGAGGGCGGGGACAGCCCCCTCCTCTGATCGATTCCTCACTGTCATTGTACAATTTCTATAAAGAGCTTGGAGGGTGGGGACAGCCCCCTCCTCTGATTGATTCCTCACTGTCATTGTACAATCTCTATAGAGAGCTTGGTGAGGGCATGGACAGCTTTGTCAGGTCTGCTACATGCTAAATCTAAAAGTTTTGATTGTGTCAGAACAGCTGCAAACAGTAATCTAAGTAATACATCATTGGATTCAAGGTATCTTTGCCTACATTATGCTGTTCTCAGACGAGGTAGCAAAAACCTGCTGACAGATTCCCTTTAATGACAAAATATTTACACCAAAGATTTGGGAACCATTGGCCCTTTATGACAGGATGGAGATGCCAGAAGAGCCACTACTAGGTCCTTCTGTTCTGTAGAAAAGGGTCCATGATAGTACGCAGTTTACACATGGGGATAGGATTTGGATTATTGATTACTCCCTCGCACTGTTTATATCCCCGATTATAGGAAATGCAGCAGAATGTTCCCTTGCTCTGATATAGTACATGGAGATCACATTATAGAGACTTGGTAAATACTACATTATTCCGGCTAGAATTAAATGCATATTTTGAAATGTTAAACTCTTGCCTGATGGAAATTAGAAATACTGTTTTATTAAAAAGAAAGGCCTGCATAAATCCTCATGATGGCTTCATTAGCAGACTTCCAAGACCCTCCTATTAATAAAACATTGTTAAAATTGATTCCATCCCTTCTGCAAGAGGGGCTACCGCCATAGTTTTGTGCAGTGTAATGTGTCTCTTTACTAAATCCTTTCACTGAATGTGACTGCAAACCAATTACATTTCAAAAACCAGAGAGCAGCAAAATGCAGCCACTTTACAAAGTATCTAATTTATCTTTGAAACGCATGTTTGCCCGATGCCGGGACTCAAGGCAATTTAGGAATATGCGTTTTCTAGCAAGGAAAAGGGCCAACAGTTTTAATTGGAAAGGAGAAAAAAAATCTATGGTTTATATAAAAATGATACAGCACTTTCAGAAAAAATAAATCAATTTTTAATAAAAATATAAAGGACTTTACTGACTAGTAAACTGACAGTTTTATCGTTCTATAGGAAAAAAGATAGGCTCCGATTTATTAAGATATTTTCTTCACTTTTCTGGTGTAAAATACCTTAATAAGTTGAAAAATACTTGTGTAACTTGGAAGATGCACAAATTTACCAACTTTGGTCATTTTGGTCACGCCAGCCCCAGAGTGCTTTACCAAAATGGGAGGAAGATGGGCAGGATAAGAAGCAACTACGTCCACCCATCCAATTCATGAAACGTTACGGCACTTTAGTGGCATAACGTTTGCCAGAAATATACTCCATGCCATGACTAAAGCTCATCCTTGGCAGAGGCGCACAATACTTGTAAGATTCACATACTTTATTACGTGGCATGCAGCTCTTCCTAAATTTAGCACATCTCACTCCTCCATGTCCCTGCATTAAGAATGGCGTCTACAAGGCCGGTCTTAATGAGCTGGATTCATACTGTATTAAAATGATCAGTATTGGACTGAGATTCCTTGGGTCCTCAGAGTAAATCGTTCACTGATCCTACCATTCATCCTCACAGAACAAGTGCACAATCACTTTTAATTGATGCTGTTGTTGCTGCTGCATGTACGGGTGTAAATAAGGTCCAATAGATTTTGTTGTACTCAATGTACAGTGTGTGTGTGTAGATATACAGTGGGTACGGAAAATATTAAGACCCCTTTAAATTTTTCACTCTTTGTTTCATTGCAGCCATTAGGTAAATTCAAAAAAGTTATTTTTTTCTCATTAATGTACACTCTGCACCCCATCTTGACAGAAAAACCCTCCAGAAATGTCCACATTTTTTAAACAAGGAAAACTGAAATATCACAAGGTCATAAGTATTCAGACCCTTTGCTCAGACCCTCATATTTAAGTCACACATGCTGTCCATTTCCCTGTGATCCTCCTTGAGATGGTTCTACTTCTTCATTGGAGTCCAGCTGTATTTTATTAAACTAATAGGACTTAATTTGGAAAGGCAGACACCTGTCTATAAAAGACCTCACAACTCACAGTGCATGTCAGACCAAATGAGAATCATGAGGTCAAAGGAACTGCCCAAAGAGCTCAGATACAGAATTGTGGCAAAGCACAGATATGGCCAAGGTTACAAAATAATTTCTGTAGTACTCAAGGTTCCTAAGAGCACAGTGGAATCCAAAATCCTTAAATGGAAGAAGTTTTGGACCACCATAACTCTTCCTAGACTTGGCCATCCAGCCAAAATGAGCAATCATGGGAGAAGAGCCTTGGTCAGAGAGGTAAAGAAGAACCCAAAGTTCACTGTGTCTGAGCTCCAGAGATGGAGTAGAGAGATGGGAGAAAGTTCCACAAAGTCAACTGCAGCTCTCCACTAGTCAAGACTATATGGCAGAGTGGCCTAACAGAAGCCTGTCCTCTGCATAGAGTTTTAAAAAAAAAAACACATGAAGGCCTCCCAGACTATGAGAAATAAGATTCTCTGGTCTGATAAGACAAACATAGAACATTTTGGTGATAATTTTAAGCGGTATGTGTGGAGAACACTAGTTTTGGTACCATGTTAGCCAGTTGAAAAATGATTGCTTGCTCTCAGTGAGAGAAACAAAATTATAATTTTGTAGTTGTGATAACTTTTAATGGCTAACACAATTTTATTATATTTTGGTTAGATTTAGATTTAGTTTCATGTATAGGATGGTAGCAATTTTTCTAAAAAATAATAGCTGTGACAGCCTCAAACCATCAGAGAAAACAGATTTTCATCCATTGACTATGGTAAGCCTCTATGACAGCCTCTAACCATCAGAGAAAACAGATTTTCATCCATTGACTATGGTAAGCCTCTATGACAGCCTCTAACCATCAAAGAAAACAGATTTTCATCCATTGGCTATGGTAAGCCTCTATGACAGCCTCTAACCATCAGAAAAAAACAGATTTTTATCCATTGACTATGGTAAATCTCTATGATTATGGTTTAGGTGTTAATAAGTGTGCTGCTCAATGCAATCCTTTGTAGCTTAGCTAAGTATTTCTTAAGCTTGAACCCAAACCTACTGTATTCCATTTATGGTCTAACCAGTGATTTGTTTAATGTAGAATATGAACATGTAAAGCAAGTGGATTGGTTTTACTGGGTTATGGGCTACTCCTTTGTCAATCAAAATGCAGAATTACTACAAAACTGGACTAAGTATAAAGAGAAGAGCTAGATATAACACTACTACTATAGTGGTTTGACCATAAAAAACGTGATATGTCTCATTATTGTAATCCCGGTGGTTTCATCCCATGAAAAATCAATTGTCCTTTTGTCAGACAGTAATGTAGCTGGGATTGCGAAATTATAAGAACTGTGACACATAAAAGGTTTCTACTACCTACTGTTACTGAGCATTTCAATCCATGTAAAATCCAATGATAAATGGATCAAATACAGAATTAGAGTATAGTCCTGGATAGACTCAACTCTTTTTACTGGCATTTATATTCCTTTTTTATGTTGTGATTCCTCAAGCTGTTACCCAAGAGAGTCCCCCGTGGTGTCTAAAAACTGCTACGCTTGTGGACGTCCACTTTAATTTAAAAAGACAATCACACCTTATATTGTGCGCCTACAAGCCTCTAAAAAGTGACAAAGACAGAAATAAATGGGAAAGGCAATAAACACGGAACATTTACTTGTAAAATAGACACACTATACTAAAAGGAACTATTGTGATCAATTTCTTTTCATAGTTTTCTACAGCACACTTAAACCAATTCCTTTAGTCACCAGGAGGTAGAAATGTGAGCGATACTTATTGCCCATGTAGAGTTATGGAAGCCATTAAAAGCAGCGTTTCACAAATCATCCAAAGAGCATTAAGAAACACATTTCGTATAGCAGAAATCTGTAATAAACTAATTTTAGAATATCTTAAACCATAGCTGACGGGATGGTGCATCCTGAACTATCACTGTCATTGCTGTCTATAGCCCGTAAGGTAGGATGCAAAGCTTATTCATAGACAAAATTGGCTGAAAGTATATTTGGGCATATGTTTTTCCAAATACTGTCAGGATAAGAACTAATTTTTCTATTTAGCTTTTCAAAGTACATGCATGCTGGGTTATGTCACCTTTGCCCAAATTGGAAGCTGCCCTAGCACATCATTTATCAGTGTAGAAGATGTCTGCCAGCGTTAAAGCACAAGATATGACTATCTTCCAGATAAATTACTTCTTTTTTTCTTACTGCATAGTGTATCATGCTGATATGTAGTAAAGGAAAAACAAACTGTACCAATATTGAAGGGACTGCAGTAAAACAGAAAGGGCTTATATGAACCATACGTTCAGTTGCACTAAGCAGGGTTGCCAAATTGATTTTTTTCTTTTTCTGGACAGATAATAAAAAAGTCATGGAAAAACAATATTTTCTATGAACAAAATGGAAAACCATAATAAATCATTATGATTCTACATGGCTGCAGTCCATATATTACACACTCGATCTGGGATTTGCTCCCTTCACCCCGGTCCATTAACCTTTCCTGTGATTTGGGTCCAACTTTGCATGGTGTACTCCCATGTAATGAACTTCCTAGATCTATATCTATAAGGCGTACAAACACTTTTAGTGTATCTGTGCACGATAATCTGTCTGCAGTCATCAGGACATCTCCTGTCTGCCTGTGGCTTCCAGTACTTCTGCAACCTGTGTGTGGTCTCTAGGACATCTCCTGTGAGCCTGTGGCTTCCATTACCACTGCTACCTGTCTGCTATCTTCAGGATGTCTCCTGTCTGTATATTGCTTCCAGTACCTTTGCAATTTAACTGCAGACTGCAGGATATCTCCTGTCTGCCCGTGGCTTCCAGTACCTCTACTATCTGTTTCCCGTTTTCCAGGGCCTCTGCTACATCTATGAGGTCTCCAGTACCTCTACTGCCTGTCTGAGGTCTGCAGGACCGCTGATACCCCTCTGCAGTCTTGAGGACATCTTCTGTCTGTCTGTGGTTTCCAGTACCTCTGCTACCTGTCTGTGGTTTTGAGAACCTCTGCTTTTTTCTGAGGTCTCAAAGATGTCTTGTGTCTGCCTGCAGATATCAGTACCTATGTTACCTGTCTGTGGTCTCTGTGACCTCTGTTACCTGTCTTGCAG